>NW_020799092.1:27370791-27392432 GCF_003259725.1 Athene cunicularia
CCCCTATTCTGCACCAGGGTGGTTAAAACTGTCACACTTCAGGGTCAGTCTTTACTCCATTAAAAAGTTAATGAATATGTTTGTATTAGATTTGGACTACTACTAAAACGCACGGGGAGTTATACATGAAACAGCAAGTGCATATTATCCCTACAGCGTTGGTTAGTAGTTAAACACTCTCAACGTCCTGTGTTTTCAGGTAATGCAATTACTATCAGGCATGCTAAGAAAGGACAAGTTGCAGCATCTGCTGTGCTCATCCTACACAGCCACATGCAACACACTGATTTTCCCTTGACACGCTTCTAAAAGAAACATCAGTACATACCTGTGAGGTAAAATGACTTTCAGAAAGTGAAAGAATAGAAATTCAATAAAAAGTGTGAAAAAGTCTGCACTACGTTTTTGGTAATATCTCTATTGAAAACGAAAGACTTGTCGAGACACATAACCATTCCAGTTAGCTGTGGCAATTTAAATTTACATCTTAACTTAAACAAGTGTAAGCAAGCTGAAATGCTCTAACAGACATCAAATAATGCAGTCAGGGAGATAAATACACAAACATATGTAGGTGTACACATTTATGTGGATGTATGGCCAAGGAGAGATGTAAAAGGCCAGAGATAGACTCTGTCATGCTTTAAAATTAATCACTTTCATTATGTTACACTGACAGTGGTATCCAACGGAAGATTGAGAAGTATAATGACATATTGCATTGCTTATTTTTATGCCTGTTGTTTTCCTGGATCGGGATGTTCTTAAAATACAAATATGCAGTCCATTTTCAACACACTGTGTAAAATCAGAGTCAGAAATAACAGATACGTTGGGCTCTTCAGAAAAGTGGTAGTTTGGCAGAGAGAGAAATCAAGAGTTTATCCACCTTGAATGGTTTTTTGTGATACTCTGGAAGAAAGACACTATAGAAATATGAAACTTTTCTTTCATGTGTCTCACTGGTTTATTCCACAATCTATAAGGAAAAATCCAAACTTTTCCCTTATAAACTAGGGAAAAATCACCTTTGCATTTGAGGACCAAAGTTTTTCGTTTCTTACACTATCCTTTTATACAAAAAGATTAGACTAGATATTAGGAAGTATTTCTTTGCGGAAGGGGCTGTTGGGCGTTGGAATGGGCTGCCCAGGGCAGGGGGGAGTCCCCGGGATCCCTGGAGGGGTTGAAGAGTCGGGCTGAGCCAGCGCTGAGGGATCTGGGGGAGTTGGGAACGGTCAGGGGAGGGTCATGGTTGGGCTGGAGGAGCTGCAAGGGCTTTTCCAACCCAGATGATTCTGGGATTCTGTGAAAAGTATTTAAGATGTAAAAAATTAGTATCAGAAAATCAGCCAAAGACGAAGGGGGGAGACGTTTATCGAAGATCTAGTGCCGTTGTTACCTAATTAGTGAAATGATATTTAACATGTCAGGCTCCATTGTACAATTTGCTTCTGTTAGGAAAGCATACAAGTACTCAAAATGATAAAAAAGCAATTCCTATCCAAGTACATGTCAGTCAGGTGGTTCATTTTATCACATACACGCATAATACATACATCCACATAAATGTGTACACCTACATATGTTTGTGTATTTATCTCCCTGACTGCATTATTTGATGTCTGTTAGAGCATTTCAGCTTGCTTACACTTGTTTAAGTTAAGATGTAAATTTAAATTGCCACAGCTAACTGGAATGGTTATGTGTCTCGACAAGTCTTTCGTTTTCAATAGAGATATTACCAAAAACGTAGTGCAGACTTTTTCACACTTTTTATTGAATTTCTATTCTTTCACTTTCTGAAAGTCATTTTACCTCACAGGTATGTACTGATGTTTCTTTTAGAAGCGTGTCAAGGGAAAATCAGTGTGTTGCATGTGGCTGTGTAGGATGAGCACAGCAGATGCTGCAACTTGTCCTTTCTTAGCATGCCTGATAGTAATTGCATTACCTGAAAACACAGGACGTTGAGAGTGTTTAACTACTAACCAACGCTGTAGGGATAATATGCACTTGCTGTTTCATGTATAACTCCCCGTGCGTTTTAGTAGTAGTCCAAATCTAATACAAACATATTCATTAACTTTTTAATGGAGTAAAGACTGACCCTGAAGTGTGACAGTTTTAACCACCCTGGTGCAGAATAGGGGAGCCCTCTCTAACGGCCTTTGAACAGTCACGTGTCTCACTGTGGGAGGAAAAAAAAAAAAAAAAAGCAGATGTAACCGGTGATGGTTCCCATCTGATTGCAGTTATTGGTGAAATTCTGACTTGAGCAGAAGGAGAGCAGGGTCCTACAGCAGGTTGTAAGACATAGCCAGTGCTTTAATTGATTACAGCCTCCCAATTCAGCACAAGTCAAACATTTCAGTCTTCCCTGAGCTTGATTTAATTTGTGTAAATGTCGTGTGCAGAAGTGGTGGGGGCTGTTGGCTTCTTGACAGTCTTGTTGGCATTTGATCAAAGTCGAATGTTGCTTGCACTCATCAGGGGGAAGGAAAAAAGTGAAGAAAAAGGGGAGTATTCAAAGGTAGAACTCGTGCGGGAAATGCTGCCATTTGCTGTGCAGTTACAAAAGTCCCCCCCATGTCCCCTGTGTCACTTAACCCCAATTTAGATGAGGAGAAGATCTGACACCTGCCAGCTGTGTGGTACTGAAAGGACATTCCGTTTATTTCTGCTCAGAGACTGTGTGGACGGCCCAGTGCATTTTTGACTTCAGTTTCTATTGGAAACAGAAGAAATGACGATCTAGTCGTAGAGAAAACAATGACCCCAGCCAGCCTGCAGAAGGTGCAGCAATGGCTTCAAAACTTTTGCCAGCTCACAGTTACTTTCACACTCTCGGTTCAGATGGCACATGCTTGGAGGATGCTTCACTCTCCTGCCAGACTCTTGCTGGGTTTTTTTCTTCAGTTCTGCTCACTGCGGTTAGTCTGAAAGCAACACAGTCACCAGTGAGATAAAAGATAGATAACTCAGCATTTGAGTGAAAGGCGAAGATCTTTCAAACAGGATTAAATTAATTAGACAACAAAGATCTTCCTTAAAAGAAAATGATTCACTGATTTTTTTTTTTTTTCAGGTTGACCATAATCAGAAATAAGCCTTTCTGAAAATTGCAGCTGTTGTTTCATTGACTCCTAAATATTTTTTTATTGTTCATCATCAGCAAGGATTGAACTCTTCCTCTTCCTCATATATCTTTTAAATGCTCACATTTTAATCCTTAAAAAATGATTCAGAGTAATTGGCACCATGAAGTCCCATGCTTATTAGCTCTCACTGATTCAAAATCAGGTTTGCATTTGAAAAAAACAGTGTTCTTAAACATTATAACTTCAAAACTATCCTGCCTTCTGCAAATCAAGTTGAGTTCTTCTCCATTACATATTATCCACAAAATCAAGTTAAAAACCAAAGGCCTGATTACTACTATAAGACCGTAATAATGGTTACACTGGGTCAGACTGGACATCCATCCAGGTTGGCATCCTGTCTGCATTAGGGGCTAGAAGTGGATGTGTAGGGATAAATAGGAGAGCAAGGCAAGTCCATGGGATATTTTCTCAAAAGACTCCCCAGCCATCAACTATTTCATCTCAGGTTCCCTGAGCCAAACATAGTCCCCACATATTTACCCTGGGTGGCATTCTTCACCGTGAGCGTGTCTGGTTATCCCCTGACCCTGTGTGAGCTTTCAGCACCCACAGTGTCCTTTCAAAAAGCTCTTCCATTTTGAACCTGGCTTCTACAGGTTTCATTTGATGGCCCATTGTTCTTACTGGATGAAACACCAACAATGAATCTGCAGCTTCTTTCTCCAAAGCCCCTATCCTGTTCTCCTGTGTCAGCTCCAGGCAAAACTGAAGAATCATAATTCTAGTCATTCCTTGTATAAGAAGTACCCCTTGCCTTTGGTCAGGATATGAGGCTGTTTTGGTACCTTATTGGCTTGTGAAGCTTTTCCAGTTCTAACAGTAACTTTTGTGATGGTAGGATCAGAGCAGTACTTAGGGAGCAGAATGTCAGGACGTGCTCCCTCTAATCTATAATCTCTTCCTTTGTGTTTGCTTATCATACAGAGAACAAAATTGATTGCAGCAGAACCTTCCTTTTATGTCTTGTTCTAACTCAGAAAGATAAACCCCACCAGTTAGGAAATACGGGGAACTTTAGAATTAAAAGTGCAGGATTTGGAGGAAGGAAGAGGGATTCGAGGTTCCCTAGGAAGAAGAGGGAGGAGAAAGGCATGGTGGAAGGGTTGAAAAAGTGAAAAGCTGAGACTGTAGATGGCTTATTGTTGCATACTACAAATATATTGTTTTTCTTCTCTTTCCTCCTTGCAGAACTTACATTCAGAATAGAAATGACCTGCAAGTTTTTCCTGAGCTTCTTCTTAGGGTTGACTTAGTGCTGAGGGATCTGGTGGAGTTGGGAACGGTCAGTGTTAGGACTGGATGATCTCCAAGGTCTTTTCTAACCTAGACGATTCTGTGATTCTTTTAAATTTGTCTTTTACCTTAACCTTTTTTTTTTTTTTTTTTTTTTTTTTTTTTCACAAACTGGGATCTGCGGTTTGTCTCTTAGTGTGTAACTTTAAGGACCAGATGAAGTGCCCATTGGGTAATACACAGTGTAGAAAGAGTCTGAATGGTTTGTTAAAAGAAGAAGAAAACTGAAAAAAAACTCATGGTGCCCAAATTGTTAATACACGCCAAGGTGGCCTCAGTGAAAGGAGGAGGCAATCAAATGAAAAAGACACTTCAGATGTGCTCGGGCATGAAGCGTGGGCACGTCAGGATTCTCTGGGGTATCTGTTAAAACACGGCTCCCTCGAGCAAAGCTGTGACTCGGTGCTTTGACGGGTAACCAACATAGCCAAATCTCCTGTTAGATGGATAAGCCCTCAAAGATACACACCTCTGAGCTGGTATCACCGAGCCTGTCGTTTTCCAGTTTCACTCTGTGCCCTCATTTGACATACTTAGTCACGTGAGATGCCCCTCCTGATGTCCAGCCTTCCCTGCCAAGTTTTCAGAATTAGGACCACAGTTGGAAGGGATACGAATAATCTCATTTTATGAGCAGCAGCTCCATGGATCCAATCCACAACAGCCACTGGACTATCTAAAATATCCAGTCTGCTTTAGTTCACTTTACGTATCCAGCTTTTTTAGAAAAGGTGTTGAGAACCTGTCACCCAAACCGCAAGCACCGTGTGCTGTTTATGAAGGGATTCAACGTTTCTGGTAAGGCCTGGGACTTGTGCGCTGAGACTGTTCAGCGTTGGAGCTGTTCCCTTTAGAGCAGTGCTTGGAGGGTTCCCAGCAGAAGTGCAGGCACTTTTCCTAGATTTTACACTTCAGGAGCTGATGTTATTTTTTGACGCAAACAAAGATGAGAGGGGAAAACGTAGAACCTGAAGTATCATTAAACCAGATTAAAGCAAACCAGATTAAAGCATTCACTCTTCCACCCTGATTCCAGTATCCAGATACTTTTTAAAATCTGGCATTGTGAGAGGTGTTATCTCATTCCCTGTATTCCAGGTCCCCAAATCTTATTTGATGCTCAGACACGGGAGCACTTTGGGCCCAGCAGTTGTCCCCAGTGGCCGGAAGTAAAGACAGCCCGAAGACTCCTGCGGGTCTAGTCCTCTGAAAGGACAACACCGAGTGATAAAGTCACCAGTATACCCACGTCATTTAAGCATGCTGATGAATTTAGTGATGAATTTCAAATACCCTTTGAAATACATAGAGCGAGGAGAAAAGGGAGAGCTTGAAGATGATTCCAAGTGCACTGTAAGCAGAATTAACCACCAAAAAAACAGGAGACCACAGTGACTTGCAGCTCTCTGAAAAACAATGCTTCTGTTTCTTACGTGATTGGCATTTATGTGTACAGTATGCTGTGAGACAGCCCAGTGACTTAAACTGTTTAATTCAGAGACCAGTCATTAAGGCGGAAAGACCTACGTGGATGCAAACAGACCCATTAAATATGTGTTTGTACATACTTGTGCTAACGAAGGGCTGTAGGAGTTAGTTCTTCTGACGCTTGGAAAATAAAAGAACAGTAACAAACCCAATAGTTCCTTACCTGGCAGTTCCAAGTTCTGTGTTGTGTATGTTAGCTGGGTTTTTGGTTTTTTTTTACAGAGAGCCATTTTTAAAACTGTTTTGTATTCTCTCTGAGCTTTGCTGCAGTTAGCAAAACCCCGTAAAGCATAAAATCTGGTAATATTATATCTCTCTAAACAAAAGGTCATTACTGCCCCTATTTTCTTTTATTGTTGCAGTTTTATTCAGACAAACAAACAAACAAAAAAGCCCACAAGTAAACACACCTCTACATTACTCCGAGTTGCTGGTAAGACAAACATTGCAATGCTGTGTGGGTGTCTTACAGCAGAGCGGTGATTCAAACCGGGGTTTTTTATATCACATAATATTAGTATTTCCTAATAGCACTAACAAGTCATTCTGTGTATTAAGTGCTGTAAGAAAAACTTGGGCCCAGAGTCACAAAAGCACTTGGGACTTTGGAATTTGAGTGTGGATCCGGGACACGGTGCCAGGAGGTCAGAAGCTGTCAAACATCATCACACATAGTCTCTAAAACCATGAGTAGCGTATGAGTATCGATCCTTAGGGGGTTCAAAATCGGCTTTGGTTTACTTAATGCACCTGAATATTCATATTATAAACCATACCTGGGCCTTAACCCTCATGCATAGTCTTTTAAACGTGTACTGATGATTCAGAGAAATATTTGTGCCGTATCACTGCTTACAGTAAGTGAAGTCCTGGTCCATTCTGATACACAAATCTTAGAAGGGTGAAATCTGAAAGCTTGAAAAGCTTGTGACTCACCAAGAATGAGTAAGGGCTGAAATACGAGTTCTGAACAGCAGCGTAAGGTAAAATGCTGACGGAAAATTGAGTTTCATTGTCCAGTTTGAGCAGACGGTGTCTAAACGAGGCACCGCCAGTTGGAGCAGGGATATTGTGTCACACAGTAGTTGAGTTTATTTTTAAAGCCCTAGCTGTTGGAATCATGTGAATGTACAAATTCTCCAATTTGTATAGATAATTGCATTTCTAGAGATTATTCCTGGAAGTTTTGACGAGACCTTATTTATTGCTTTTTAAAAGTCTCATTGTTCTATTTTTTTTTTTCTGTGATTAGTTGGAGTTACAATATTTGAACACATGAGTTTTGTCAATATTCTGAATTGAAATGAAGTCATACTTTTAATTTTTGAAATACTGTTCACTTACATTCACTACTAATGACCTGGTTCAGAAATACTTGAACAGTGGTGTTACTGGGGGTGTCCTACTAAAAGTGATGTGTGATCTTTACACTGCGGGGTGTGAGGGTTGCTTAAGGCTAGAGACGTGGCCATTGTAAATTTGTTTTAAGATTAAAGACACGATATCTGCTAAACAGTGAGGAAGGCTGTGAGTTTCTTCCTTGTCTCTCTCTGGTGAAGAACGATGCAGCTGTAGACCCTGCGCTCACGTTTCCACTACAGTTACAGAGCTACGGTAGCACAGCAGTGGGAAGTCATGTCATAACAACAGCTGATCTTCAAACTGTTCCACGAATAACTGAAATAACTCCATTTATTCATTGAAGTAGTCTCATCAGATAATCTAATTACGGAACTTAGTCTTCTCTGCCTTTAGGTTCTCAAAAGCGATCCTCTGTTTATCAAGGTTCAGTGCAGGGGTTTGACTCTTGGTTGAATACCTTCCCTGGCTCGCTTCTACACACATGAAAATTGGGAGGGGGGCAAGGATATGCAGAATGGCTCATTTTAGTCACAGAGGACCAGCTTGGCAATAATCCGGGATGCTGAGCTCTCAGATCGAAAAATCTAGTGGTTCAGAGTGAGGGTTGGGCACTGGGTATGTCTTTAAAATCTTGTTATTTTTGAAAAGGAATTTGATTGGGGCAGCATAACTGACACCAGAACTGAATTAAACCTGAAAATGAGAGAGAGAGAGAGAAGGGGGGTGGGGAGAGAGAGGTTCTCTGGACCTTGAAAGGACAAAGACATTTTTGGTTCCCATCCCTCTGGAGACCCCCCCAGCTTATTTAAAGGCTGGAGTGAGCCGTGGGACTGCTTAGCTTGTTGTTGACTTCAGAGAGCTGGAAGAAGCATTGAAGGAGTAGGATTTCTCTGTGTAGCGATGAGCCATATGGGGAGTTTGTGTAATACCTCCTTGCGGGGAAAGGAATGAAACAAGATCGTGATTCTCTGTTCCTTCTTTAGAAAGTCCCTCATTATAAGACTTCTGCTCCTGGAAGAGGCTCCACCCTCTGACATGCGGAACCAACCACCTTCTTAATAGCAGATACTCCATTATAACACACACACACACACACACACACACACACACGCACAATGTTTGGCTCCGTGCCAGGCTGTAATTTGTTTTTGACATCTATCTACTGACTAATGTGACAACCCACACAAGTATTTATTTCCAGAAGGAGGAATGTATAATGAGAGCAGTAGCTCTCCCAAGTTCTGAAGAGCCATTTAATGAAAAGGAGGGGGAAAGAGCAGCCTCCCACCCTTCCTCCCAAATGACAGGTTTTTCAAAGCCCGAGCACCAAATTCAACAACTTTGAAGTTGGCCTTTTGCGGGTTTTTTTTGATTTTTTGGGGTTTTTTTAACTACCATTTTCTCTCTGCTGTAGCTTCACAGAAGCTGGTATTTGTTCTTTGTTGGGCTGGGGGTATTTGGGGACTTAAAAGAGAGATGGTGCCAGAATGCGAATGGCTGCGAGCTAGGCGCAAGGCTGGATTGCATGCTGCATTGCACATGAATACCACATGCTCCTGCACACCCAGCCTGCTTTGGCTCCCTAAGTCTGATTAAAATACAGAAATCCTAGAGCAACAAGGCAACTGTTAGGAATTCTGGCCATGCTAGAGGCCCGGCAGCCCTAGCAAACCTAGCAACTGCTGCAGGTAAAACTCCTGAGCAATTCAAGTCAGAAACCAGGCTGAAGGCTTTAAGGGGGAGTGGAGGAGATTTACCTCTTTGAAGGGATGACCAAAGGAAATAGAGGATTTGCTGTTTCGTGACAGCCTCGTATCAAGGCAGGATGCCTCCTCTGGAAGGTCAAGCTTTACCTGAAAATAAGTTATGAGTCTCTAATTGGTTGAATGCTATGGGGGTGTTATGTGAGATGTCAGACGAGGTGAACTGGATCGACCTTTGTATGTAGCCTGAGAATCTGTGAATGGCAATGGGTTGGGTTTTCTTCCCTTCAGCTGTTCTACTGCTACTACTGGGTTTTTGCTTGGATGGGAATTCGCTTAGTTCCAACCTAGGTCTGCAGGTGTACTGCTAAATCCTCAAAGTCTGCAGATTGGGCATGTTACAGGTACCTGGTTGATGCCCTTAGAGTCTTTTCATTTGCTCCTAGTTATTATTACATTAGTAGGTTTAAAGAAAAACCAGTGATAAAAGAGTGTGCAAAGCTATTTTACCAAAGAGCAATGCATCCTGATGAAAGTTTATTGCCACAGGCGAGCTCCCCTCTGACTCGGCTCTTTATTACGAATAACTGTTCGTTGAATATAGATTTAGTGTATCTGAAATGGGATTTATTTACACACCATTAGTTAAAATAATGGGTTAATTTTATGTGAGGCAACTGTCTCCTGGGAAAATCTCCCGACCCGAATCAAGAGAATTTGGCTTCAGTGCACAAAATTCTGAAGGTAAAATATAATTTGCTCGTGGGTCCTCTGGCCATGTTCATTTTTGTCCTAGTACTGAGCTGGTTTCGGGGGCCAGTACAGCAAGCACTGCATTTCCCAGGAATACGACAAGCTGATTTGGCCCCAGACATGAGATCAGGCAGCCAAAAGTGCTCCATTATCTTCTACCCCAGCTGCAGTGCCCTCTGTGAGCACAGGTATCCTCATGGAGGAAAACAGAATCATCATCCCTGTCTTTGGGAAAAGGGAGTCTGGGTTAGCGGGCAGCTACTCGCTGTAGCTAGGGAAAAGGCATCAGTGTCTAGAAGCTAAAACTGAAAATAAAATGAGGATTTTTAAGAGTGAAAGCCGTTAATGTAGTGAAGCAATAGATGCTGTTACTTGAAATCCTTCAGTTGAGGTTTAACTTTGGTTTCAGAGTGGCTTCTGGGATGAAGTTGTAAGCTTCATGCAAGAGTTCCTGAGTTAGGTCTTTGGGTTGGGGCTATGTGATCTGTTAGTTCAATAATCCTGGTTGCCTTAAAGCGTGTGGCTGTGCATATAGTCGTGTCCAGGCCACTCTGTGGTAACCAGCAGGATGTGAGAGCCCGTGAGATGGAAACCAGTGGTGGTCCAAAGGAGTTTTGGTGTGTACCTGCACCAGTGGCTCTCGTCCCTTCAACAGGTCTCCTGGTAGAGGTGCATTACTGTGCCTAGTTAAGCAGTTTTGGGCTTAAACCTGACTCACACCCTGTGGCTCGAGGCACTGATGGGCAATTAGGAAATAAGAAATGCCCTGTAGACGCCACGGGCTTCCTCCAGCACTCATGGCAAATGCTCTTTCATTGAAATTTATCCCAAGGAAAAATGGAACCAGTTGTGGAGCACTTGGGCCAGTCTCCAAGGAGAAAAATGAATGCTCTGGTAGCTTTCTGTTGTCTCCTGTGCTGAAAGTCAGGCGCGGTTGAAGGCATTCCCATTCCTGCAGCTGGCTGTGAAAAGTTTGTTATTGCCCTTGAAGAGTTTGGCTTTTTCATAAACAATGTGCTTTCCCTGTTTGCTTGGGGTCCAGCAGACACATCCCTCCTGACACTTTAATATAACGCAATGCAGAGTATTTGTCTTAAAACTCTTTTCTTACCGTACCAGGCCCAAAGCCTACAGCACCTGTCCTAAATAGTTATCAGTTAGTTAAAAGAAACTAGGTATTGTGAGAATTTTTTTTTATTTTTTACTTCAGCATGGAAAGGGTTTAAAAAGTCACTTTAACAATATTTCTGTGTAAAACAGAAATTTCCTCTCGTACTGCCAGCCCTTAAAAAGAATCACGAGTGATAAAAAAAAAAAAAAAAAAAAAGATGGAGGTGTCTAATTATAGTTTAGTCATGATGATGCAAGGGCAAATTTTTGTTGCCGTGAGCCAGCTTTTGCTTGTTCTTGTGCTCTTTGCCAGGACAGTGAGTTTGTCCAAATAGTTTTGCTCCGTCTCCTGCATAGTTGTAAAAATCCTTGTTGAAAAGGTCGCACCCAAGCGTCATTGCTCAGCATGAGCAACCTTAACAGTGTCAGCCTTCCTCCTAACCACAGACATCCTCCTCTTACTTTGCAGCCTCTCAAGGAAAGCCAGAACTTTCCAAAGTAGGACTTCTACGCAGGGCTGTGCCAAAAAGACACACACACGTTGCCTGGGTACCAAAAGGAGCACGTCTTGGGAGGTGTTTTGTGTTTTGCCTTTGATTTAAACCCAGGAACGACTAACTGGCACTCTGGGAAAGGGGAAGGTGATGCTACCAAGCCCGGCAGGCAGTGTTGTGCCCCTCTTGGGGAATGCTGGCTAGTCCGCAGCCCGTCCACGTGTGGGGGTGATCAGTGCTGCAGGTGCATGGTGACAGCAGATCCAGTTCAGGGACAGCAGGATATTTTGTCACTGCAAGTTACTCACCATCGTGACTGCATCAGTCTGGGTCCGGAACACCTAGGTGGGAGATGTCCATACCTAAATTGCCCGAGTTGGCTACAGAAATTCTCCTGCTTTTGTAATTTAGACAACTACTTAACGTATTTGAAGCCAAACTAAATGCTAACATCGGCTATTCAGGAGTTTTCTCTGAGCATCAGGAGGTGTTCAAGGTCTAAGGCGTAAAGGCCCGTGCTAAGGCAAGGTGAGTCTGATTTGGAGTTTGGGAACAGAATTTCTGCAGCTTCGTCACTTAATAGGGATGATTAAATTAGAAGCACACAGGCCCCGTGTCAGTGGAGAGAGACAGAACTCCTCAGAGGAGAATTCACCTCTCGGGTTGGGGTGATGTTCCCTCTGAGGGGCTTGTCTCCCTCCATGTAAAGGCACTATTAGGATGTTCCCAGAGAGACTGTGGGTCTGTGAGTTCACAGGGGGGTCTGTAGGGTCCCCACAGGGGTCTGTGAGTTCACAGGGGGGTCTGTAGGATCCCCACAGGGGTCTGTGAGTTCACAGGGGGGGCTGTAGGGTCCCCACGGGGGTCTGTGAGTTCACAGGGGGGTCTGTAGGGTCCCCACGAGGTGGCTGAGGACCCTCATGCTTTGCTCCGTGTTCAAGCTACATCTCACAATTAACAGCAGAGAGGGAGAGCCCCACTGAACTCCTCTGCTTTGTAATTCTCCTTCATGAAAACGGTGACCAGAAAGTAGCGGGGTCATTTAAATATGTTCAGTTGGATTTCTTTCTGCCCTTAACACCAGTTTGAACCAAGGCTGATTCTGCTGAAGTTGATGGGCATTAGTCTGCTGTAGGAGAGAAGGACAAAGCTCGGCGTGCACATAAACTACAGGAGAAGTTCCTTGCTGGCTCTGTAGTCCAGCAGTGCTCTGAGCTGGAGGTGTGCCAGTTCTAGATCTGCAGTTACTAAGTTCGGTGAGGAGGGAACTGCGGAGGCATAAATCTCGGAAGAGCAGTATCAGAGAATCTGAGGCCCTGATTTCATCTCCGTGGCCCAGTAGCTGTCGTGCTCTGGGCGCAGGCGCCTCATTTTCCCTTCACGATGGCAGAGGGGTTAGTCTGGACGGATCCATGTGCCAGTCCAAAGCAGTTGGGTTGGTTTTTTCTTTTCCTCAGACCTAGGTTTGCTCTTGAAACAGCAGAAAGATGTCGCTGTCTGCTGTGTAGCCAAGTTTGTCAGGATCAGAAGCCTGATTTTTATTCCCCCCTGTACTCCAGTCATTCTGGTCTGGACTTGCCCTGGTTTTCTGCAGCTTATGCATGGGTGGCACTGTTGTACTCACAGACTGTATGTTAACGGGCAGACCCTCTCAGGAAATTGCTCACATGTCTTAGAGCACGTTAAAAAAAAACAAAAACAAAACCCAAACCCACAAATCTCTCAGCTGAGAACATATGTGCCCTGTTTCAACATATGTGCCATCTTCCGTTCATCCACACCCTCCCCAGATAAGCACTCGACTAATAAACTTCCATCATGTTGAGTTTGAGAATGGAAATGCTGATAAGCCCTGAAGTGCAGTGATGTTAATGGATCATACTGATAGAATAAATAGCAGGAGATTCAGTCATGCTCACTGCTAAAATACTTCAGAGCTTCACTTTCTTTCCAGCTTGCAAAAGTTTCCATTTACAGATTGCTTTTCCCGTTTATAGATTTAGCTGCTGCTGAATTCAGCAGTCTTTGTCTCTTGCCACTTTGTCCACCTTCCCGTTACGAAAACATCTCCGATGCTGTACTTCCTCCTGAAACTTTCAGCTAGAAAATCGAATGTGTTTGCCTTTAGCTTAGTGCAGCACTGCGTTCCAGAATGCTTTGCTTTTGGTTCCTGAAAAGAATGCTGTCCAAAAATCTTAAGTTTTGAATGCCTTTTCCTTAATGTCCTGTTTCTTGCCGTCTCTCTCCCTTTGCATTTGATTGTGGGTTTTTTTAAATATTTGTTTGTTGAGTTGTTTGGTTTGTTTTTTTTTGCTGGCTCCCGTTCTTGTGGTTTATTTCTTGTTTTTCATGTCGGCATAAGACTCGGGGTAGTGTCTTGTAGGTGGACGTGTCTGCATGGGGTTGTTAGTGTATATATTAAGCTGAGGTGTGAACTTGCGGTGCTTCAGCTTGTTTGGTAAAGGTTGTTTGTAGGTAGAAACTGTCATTAGAATTATTAAATCTAATGATATAATAATTTTTATAATCAAGAGATTTATTTTCCTTGAAATGGCTGTTGAGAATACGGAACGTATTCCCTGGCAAGCTGTAAGTGCTTTAGGATAGGTCAAATTTTAGATCTGAATGACTTGACAGAGACGTATAATCCTCTGAGGGTTGAGAGGGTAGTTTACTCGCTGTGTCCACACGGTCTTTAGGCTCCCTGCTGAGTGTCCATACTATCTTTGGTTATGTTGCAGCCAGTGGTCTGCTGGACATGGGACAGTTTCCACACAGGCTGCAGAACACCCGGCTGAAGGGAGTGAGTGCTGATTACTACTGGGAGTTCTGGTACCCCACCTTGTTGGCCTGGAGGTGAAAGGCACGGTGACTTTTTTTTGGTTCCTTTGGCCAAGTTGCATTGTCCTAACGGGCTCTTGCACATGGTGTTTCTTTCTGTTTCCCAGTTCCCTCACAATTCACTGTGAAGTTGCCAAGCCTGTGCCTGTAGCTGCCCAAACTCCACGCCAGCACTCTTCTGGAAGGGTGCTTTTCCCTCCTGCTTCGCTCTTCCTCCCCACTGCCGCCTCCTGCGGTGTTGGCCCAGTTCATGCTGCAGCTAGAGTGTGAACTGATGTGGGTAACCAATCTGCATTAAAACCTAGATTTTTCTTTCTTTGCCAGGTTAGCTTTAATTAGTAGAGCTACTGGTCTATTGCACGGGTGTCTGAATGCTGGTGCACTCGCGGAGGTCAGGATGGCACAGGAGGGAGGATCAGGAGACCAGGAGATGGCTTCCTTTGGAAGCACCACGAGTTTACATCGGCGTACAGCGTTTGGTAAAACACAGCCTGTTCCTCTCACCTCCTGGAGAAGGCCATCATTGTTAGCCTTTATTTTATTTTTCAATAGTTCCTTTAGTTCTTCAGAAAGAAAAAAGGAATAAAAGCAGGAATAAAATGGTACGGAGCTGGGTGCAGTCGCGGTATCGATAGAGAAGCTGTGCAGAGCTACTTCTTCCACACTGGATGTTGTTAACATCCTCACCTCCTGCTCAGATGGGAGCCACTGGAATGAGCAAAGCCCCATTTTGCCCCTTATTTGCCTCATTCTTTTTCAACATCGTGCCTTTGCTGCTCACACAGCTGCAGCCCGGTCGTATCCCGAGGTGGGGGTTACATGCCAGATGGGTTTGGAACACGGGAACTGGAGCAAGGACTTCCTTTTTGTTTCCCACTTCTGGCTTGAGCTGTGTTTGAACTTGGATCTCTAAGGGGCTGCTGCACAAACCTGCTGCAGAACGCCATGGCTGTGTCTCAGTCCTCGCCCTCTGCTCCGAAGAGTGTTCCACTCTTGCAGAAGAAAAGACCAGCCCAAATAGAAATGTCAGAAACATCGGGTGCGCTGCAGAACCGGAGAGCCAGAGCATCAGTTTTAACCGACCACCCCACCACTTTTTTGTGTTCAGCTTCTTTGCAAAACCAGCTTTTATCAGAAGAAAAGCGATCGGCTGTGTTAAATGTTCCAGGCAGAGGATCCGAGTGACTGATTGAGGTAGAGTTTGTATTAAGTGGTTATGATGTTTTGCACTCCCTTGCACACAATGGGAAATAAGGCCAAGAAGATGTTGTTTATTCTGATCCTTAAATGTAACAAAGTTGTGAAAAAGTTTGCTAAAGCTTCTCTCATTCTCTTCTCGCCTTTCTTTTGTGCCCTTGAATCGTTTCTAAGTTTACCCGCAGATCCGTGTCACTCTGTGCAGCTCCTTATATAGCTCTCAGGGCTGAAGTATCTAAGTGCTTTCCACTACCACAGCAAGAAAATCAACACACAAAATGTCTTTCTTTCTCCTGTCACCGTTCAGGGGAGTAGTTCAGAAACTAGTTCAGGTACTCACAACTGCAGACTAGTGTCTAAATTTTGCAGATAATTTCCATTTTATCTGTGCATTATATAACCATCTCCATCTTTATGTGTGAAGGCAACGGCAGAGTTACTGTGTAGTGTGTCCTTGCTTTCTCCTTAGCCATTGTGTTCCTCTCCTATTGTTGTTTTGAAGTGGGCCCAGTCTGTTCCTTCTCATTCTTTCTTCTATGTTCCATTTTATTTACTGCCATTGGCACGATCTGCATTATTTATTGCTCGTTACTCTCTCTTTGGCCTCTGGAATAATGGTTGTGTAGTGTCTTAGTTTCATCCTAGGATCTACACAGTCCTTCATTAGCAGCTCCTTTGTCTCTCTTTAATATTCTTTCCCAACACTGCTGCTGTATACCTTTCTCTCCCTTTAAGCATTATCTTATCATTTGCATTTCCATTAAGTTAGAGTGAAAGCATATCATTCCCTTGTTTCTTAAATTTACTCAATATTTTCACCATCTGCTAATATATTTGTACAGTTCAGTCATCCTAAATAGTTTTTTCATGCATTCTCTGAAGTCTCATTACAAGAAAAATATTACATGCTGTATCTCCCTCTTATTATGACTGATCAATTATCTGTATCTAGTCGAGTCGTATTACTTGTGATTCTCAAACTGGAAAAGTTTGCTTATGATTTTTCACATGTATGTACTCACAGAGAATTCTTTATCAGACTGGGGCGGGGTAGGGAGAGGGGGTTAATTTTTTTTTATCTGTCTAAACCACCCATGTCCCTAGAGGAACGAGGCTGTTATATACCCCCCAATTAAAAAAAGTAGGGCATTGCTTAGTGGGCTGAGCACGTGACAGAAGGCTTGTGAATTCCTAATTTCCACTATCCCCTGTAAGGGGTGAGAGTAGATCAGGAGGTTTTCATTCAGACAGGGTTTGAAAATTACCAAACTTGTGGGTTTAGTAATCCGTTATTTGATAACCTAGCTTTTTGAACACCAACTTCTTGAAAAACAATAAAACCCACTCACTGGAGCTGTTGCTGCCTCAAGTGCCGCGGCAGCCGCCCTGCCTGCACGCTCAACCGTAAGGTTGGGTAGACAGGGTGTTTGATAAACAGGGCACTTTGGCTGTTCGGGTTTATGTTTTGGATAGGGCCCATGGCAAATGAAGTGGTGTGGCTGAAGGAAAAATGAAGGGAGGAATGAGGATGCTCTCTTGATGATTAAAGTCTTGGGTTTGCGACGTCAAGGTTCAGCTTCCAGCTTTGACTTGGTAACGTCATGTGAATGTGTCCCCGTGGCCTCAGTTTTATGTCCCGCAGCTTCCTTCCACGGGTGCAGTCAGAGCTGCTACCTCTGGGAGGGTTTCATCGGGTCAAAGGGTGCAGGGATGCCCAGAGGTCCAGGGAAGGGATGGAGAAAAGCCTTCAGACCGTCATCCTCTGTATATTAAGGTGTTATTAGAAAGTCTGAAGTCTTGAGATGGAAGCCCCTTGTCAACTCATCCTTCTAATTCACTTCTGCACAATTGTTCATCATTCTCATTCCATAACGTATAAAACATTGTTTTATCTTACGATGCAGGAGGAAAATCCCTCAGAGACTTGGCCCTTCAACCCCTTTCTGTCTGTTGACAAGCAGCGCTCCAAGAGCCCTATGATGAGAAATCTGCCCCCCGTGCATCTCCTCTCCTGTTCTTTCCCGCTTCCTTGAACGCTTTCCTTCAGATTTGTAACGCTTCTTTTTAGGGGTGTAGTTATCAACGGGGTGTTTGTCATCTCTGGCTCTGGGCGTTGCTGCATTTCTAGATCTGTAAGATTGCTTTTTATGCAACTTGTGGAAAGGAAAAGACAGGTAATTAACTTTGTGCCCTCCACTTAGTTCAATATCTGGCCAGGCCCGCACACACAGACCCAGAAAAATACTTAGAGCTGTGAAGTCTCGTCTTCATTTCCACAAGGGTTCCTTTGGAAGATGTTAGAAAATACCGGCAGGCAAGATGAGATAAAGAGTGCGATAGTGCACTGCCTTTGATTTGACAGCAGTAATCATGGTGGATTAAGATGAGATCATATGACTTAACTTGCCTTTAATAACTAACAAACAGCATTTAATAGATGCTAGCCGGTTAATTTTCACAATGCCTTTGCGAGGAAGACGTGTTATCAACTTGGGAAACTGAGGCTAAGGGATTTATCTAAATCTTAGAAGATGTCTCTTGATTACATTTCAGTTCTGATGCGTGTAACCAGACGTAGACAGAGGTCCAGGCTGGGGTGACAGGACACTACTCACTGTGCTGCTGAGCCACGTGGGTGTTTCAGTAGTAAGGTGTGCTAATAGTTGATGGCTTTTGCAAAAAAAAACCCCAAAAACAAAACATGTTCATAATGCTGCCTTCCCCTTCTGTCCTCTGAACTAAGCCCTCTCGTCGGGTTTAGTGACGAAGTCTAGAGCTGTTCCATTCACGTACCAACAGTCACTTGCAAAACGGAGCTGGGCCACCTGGGTTCAGGGTGCACGAGCCGAGGGTGACTCTGCCCCTGGCTGCTGCCCGCTGAGCTGGTTGGTCCGTGTAGACACGGGGGCCTGGGTTTGGACGGGGGTGTCTAGACGTAGGCATTTAGTTCGGGCTTTTTATTTCCCCTTCTGCTTTGTTTGCTCTTACCAAAACTATACTTTAGAGCGTTGGAAAATTGAAAGGTTGCTCCGAGCAGTTTCATGACTACCATGCAAATATGCCTGCCCTTAGAAAACAGTAATCACTCCAGAGTAACACAGTAATACTAAAAGCTCGCGCTGTCAGGATGAAATGTGTGTATGTAGAATTGCAGGGGAAATGTCTATACAAGGTCTGGAGAGGAGGCAGGGATTTTTTTATTTTTTTATTTTTTTACTTTGCAGCTTATCCAGAATTTCTGATGGGAATACTTCACAACTGAAGCTCTGCCTTCCCTTGGGGGAAATGCAACCATTTAACTTCTTTCTTCTTTATATGTATACGGAGGAACTGATGGTTTGATCCCATGGGAAGTCTGTATCTGTTCACAGTTACATTTGTTCATTTCAGGAGGATTCTGTGTTATCTGGGAAAAAGAGAAAAAAAAGGGAAGGAAAAAAAAAAAAAAGGATTTGGCTTAGTTTATTGTATTGCCGGTTCTTTCTGCGGTACCAAGGAAGATGCGTTTCCAAATTTGATTTTAAGCTGGGGTGAAGGAGGGAGAAATCAAAGAAATTATTATCAGGTCTGGGGTGGAGGGGGCTGAGGGGAGGGAAAGTGAATCAGGAAGCAGCAGCTTTGAAACTGGATACAATAAATTAATTTATTGTTTATTTTTCTGATTGTGTGCAGTTGCGTCTCTCTTTTTGCCTTGCTTGGTCATGGGAAGCAGCTCATTTTAAAGCAAAAACGAGAAGCCCCTGAGTTCTCAGCTTGGTCTGGAGCCGTACTAGGGTGCAAACTTTAATGACATTCATGCGGAGGGAAAGAAAATAGTGAGGCAGAGTACTGAAACAAAGGGAGGCAGGATATCAAGAAATGCGAGCTTTGATGCCATTTAGAAAGGATCTGGATCCCATGATTTATCTAAAAATGACAAGATGCCCCTCTAAAAATGCAAATGCCTGCACTGCATCTTGTAGCTGTAATGAATGAGTCTTTCACACAATGGAAACATTCAACTTGTTCTAGGGCACTTACTGTGGCTCCATATGCTGAGCTGCATGCTCCTGGCCTTTAATCACTCTGCCTTTGTTTTTTCAAAACTTAAATTATAAGCACATTAGTGTTTATGTAGTGTACGTCCGGGTTTGGGGGTTTTTGTGTGTTTGTGGAGAGTTGGGTTTTTTTTTTTATGTTTTAACGTTAAATAAGCCAGACGAACGCTGTCTTCTCGAATGCCCGGGACATGGCAAATCGTGGGAAACTGAAGTTGGCGGGAGCAAAAAAAGGATGTGAATTTTGAGCTGCTGATGGCCCGTAGGAGTCCAGCTCCGGGGCTAGGGGAGAACCCATGTCACACAGCGCGGAGCCATTTAAACCCTCCTCTGACCTGCCGAGAGGATGCCTGTATGCTGCTGTCTGGTTTATTCGAAATGCGATCAAGCCAGAGTTTCCCTTTGTCGTAAATTGGGGTTTAGAAGGAACATTTCAGAGCTGCGCGGGCTGAGGTGCAGCCCTGCCACCACGGACCTGATCCAGAGCACAGCCCACCCCATCCGCAGGGGCTTTAGCACAGGCTGCCTCTGGCTGGTAGCACTTCACTGTGCCGTTCTTCTTGGGGTTAAGGGAATAAAGATCCATCCATCAAATCAAATATGAAACCAACCGCTCTTTTCTTGGAAGACTTTTGGGGAGGGGTTTATCCCACAGGCGTAAGGTTTGGTTTTCCTGATGCGTGTCTGCAGCGTACGTGCGAGTGGGCACACGTGTAACTCCGCCGCAAGTTTTAAAAGCTCTGTTTCTGACAGAAAAGTGGGCTAATTAATAGGAGTAGGAGACAAAATGCCAGCTTGTAGATTTGTTTCCCCTGCAGAAATCAGCCCCCCCCCCGTTAGACTGCTCCGTCTTGATCTGATGTAACAAGAAGAGAGAGTCAGCTGTGAATCAAGCGCCTTGTTCTCATTTCCTTGATCATTGACATGGTTTGAGAGAGAGAAAGGAGGAGGGATTATTTGTGAGGTTATTAAAAAAAAAACCAAACAAACCACAACACCCACCCTCGCTACCCCTCCTCCCTTCCTCCAAGATGCACAGGCACTTCCAGAATGTTCCGTAATGTGAATCTGACTTTTCTCATTAAATATCATCCTCTTTTCCCCCTACTCCTTGTTAGTTAAAAAGTGATGTTTACAAGTCACTAAGCAGATAATTCCGAGCTTTGACGAGCGGATTGCCAGTAAGCAATGCAGTTGAAAAGGCGTTGGTTTTTTCAGTCAGCAAGCTGTTTAATGGTTTCAGAAATTAAAGGCTAATTGCCCTCGAGTGAATGTGTGCTTTTCTAACCCCACTGTTACCATTATTAGGGTATTTACCAGTTTGGAAAATTCTCTCTTTACATAAATCTGCTAATTCTTCACTGCTGCCCTGTCCTGGAAAGCAGCCACCACGCTGAGAGTTTTGGCCCCAATCAGACACGATGAGCTGGGGTAGGTTGTTTTGTTTTGGTTTTGGTTTTTTTTTTTTGGTGCAACTTTAATCGTTGCCCGTCGTTGCGTTCGGGCGTGATGGTTTTGCTGCAGGATTGTACAAGTTTGTTCATGTAACGTTCACGCTGTCAGTGATCCCTTGCGAAAGAAAATTGCGTGTCGATGTTCTCGTTAGGATATCAGGGAGATAAGGAGCTTGATTGTCTTCGGAGAAGCACGCGGGTGGATTTGGTGGCGGAAAAAGTTGAGCTTCTGTACGCCGCAGTATGCGTCTGCGATATATAAAATTGCTGATGTGTGGAAGAGCTTGGGAATGCTTCTAAACCAGATTTTTAATACCGACAATATTAATGGCAGCTTTTCCTGGAGAAACGTGGCTGGCCGGAAAATCCAAAGCCATTGCACCTTAATAGAAAGACTGTTTCATTATTTCCTGGCGTTTGCTTTCTTTCTAATTAATGTCTTACACAGAAGGGGTAATCATTCAGCCATCTTTCTAGCTTAAAAAGAGTCAAAGATTAAAAAACAAACAATTACCCAATGTAATTAATTTGAGAGGGGATTTGGGGGGCTGTGTTTAGAGGGAGGGGTTGTTCCCCTCTTCTGTTCCAGGCAGTGTTTGTCATTCTTTGGCAGGAAGGACTAATTTATTGTCTGACTCTCCAATCTGGATTCATACAGGGCGGCTTTCATTCCCTCCCCCGCCGCCAAAACTCTTCTGATGTGCTGTGTATTTGTTTGGGAGGGGAAAGAGGAGGGGGGGGGGGG
>NW_020799092.1:27392482-27398052 GCF_003259725.1 Athene cunicularia
GGAAAAAAAAAAAAAAAAAAAGAGAAAGAAGAAGAAGAAACCAACAGACAAAAGAAGCCTTTAAAAAAATAATAACGCTGAGATTGTAGTTCAGCACACGTAAACCTCCCTGCCCGTGTTACACACTCAGACTCCTTTGGCTGAAAGTCTGCCCCTGGAAAGGCTGTTTCGATCGAGTCTCAGATTTTCTTCAGGTATTTTTTTCATCCTCCTGACAAAAACTAACACCCAAGTTCCACCTAGTCAGGCAGTCACTTCCTCCTCGTTTATTAATTGTGCTTTTGGGGGCTTCCCTTAGGAGAAGGCAGAGGGGGGAACAAGGTTTTGCTGCATGGAGCAGCCGAGGGGGTATCCGCTCGGAGGAGGAGGAGACGGAGGAGGAAGGCTTTCTGCCCCCGGGTACCACATATCATCCCGCACCGCGGCAACCCCTCCCTGGGGGTCATTAAAAATACTTCTGTCGAGCAATTTCTCCTCCCTCCCCTCCTTTCTTCCCATCCCTTCCCCCCCGCCCCAGATTGGGCGTCGGAGGGAGGGAGAGCACTTGCATCAAACTGACAGGTCATTTACCCAGAGATTGGCAGGAGGAACTACCCCAGCCTGCCTTAAAAACGCTCCTCCTCCTCCTCCTCGGGTGCACGTCTCCAACACCATCGCATCGAAATACGGCGTTTCGGGAACAGCGTGTGAAAGTTTTCTCCGTGAGGGTCTTCATCTTTGGTTGTGTGAACACGTGTTTTAACATCTTCCCTTTGGGCACGGGCAACCTGGCGCCCAAGGGTTGGACGCAAAAGGGAAGCATTTTATTTTTTTTTAATGGGAGTCAAGGGATAAAATACAGCCCGACCCCTCCATAACCATCCGCCAAACTCCTGGGGGTGCCCACGTGTGTGCGTCTGCTCAGCCGGAGCCCTGCTCGCTTCTGTGTCAGTGCGTGTGAAGTGACCCAGGGGATTGGTTTGTGACTTACGGCGCAAATCGGGCAGGATCATCTCTGCCTATAAGTAGCAACTTTGAGAAATAACCTGAGAAATCCACAGAAATTCATGGGATTGTACCAAAATCCTAAAACGACGATGCTAAAGCGCCGTAGCTGCTGGCCTGTCTTCAATGAGTCTCTGTGCTGTCACTCTTTGAATATTAAATATTCCGTTGTTCGAGAGGATTTTATTGTGACAACTGACTAAACGAGCAGAGGTCATGGCCCTCCTTGCTGAAGAAGTCTGTTCAGCTGTTTCGCATGCAGGGCCCTAGATTAGTGCCGAATGTTAAATTATTAATTGACAAGCCATCGGTTTTGGTTTGAAAGTGGATTGCCAGACTTGCACAAGCTAAATAAACTCTCAGCATTATGCCAAATGTTTTCTCTTAGCCACGGGGCCACTGACGTTTTCAGAGCTGATAGTGCTCTGAAAACAACCGCAGTTTTTCACAGCGAAACTGCTTTGTCAGGAGAGCGTCGTTCTGGAAAGATGGATGGGCTGAAGCATCTATCTACTGCATGGAGGTGTTAAAATATAAATGTGATGGACGGTGAATTTTAGGTCCTTTTTGAACAGGTCTCGTATTTTCCTAGGAAAACGCGGAGGCTTGTGGAGAGGTGTGCGTCTGTTGTAATTCGCTGCCGCTGTGGAGCGCAGCCGGTAGCCAAGTTGCAGAATACGCAACTCATATTCTTATTTGAGATGGACGGGCAAAATAAAGTTGAGATCAGCTCGGCAAGGATTTGGGGACGGGATGTGAGCGGCAGCCGAGCCCAAAGGAAGGAAGAGGAACCCGAGCCCCAGCGGGGCGGGCGCTGTGTCGCTCGGGGCGTGTGTCACAGCGGCACGGCCGCCTCCAAACCCTTCTTCCTTCCTGTGCTCTTTCCATTTCTTATTCCCTGAACACCACGATTTGGTGGTGCGTGATGGGGGGAGCAGCGTTTTGAGGAGGCTCAGACTGTTTGCCCGGCTCATTCTCACCTGCGAGCCTTGACAGCGCAGAGCGGGTGGGCAGAGGGCTCGCACCTACAAATAAATAGGAAGGCCGGAGTTATTTTGATCCGTACGGGGGAAAAATATTAGCTCTGCTTTGAATAGTTGAGACCGTGCCATCTACAAGATGGGAAATCATAAACAAGCGGCAGCTTTCCAGCACATTGTGGTGTGTTTGCATGTGACTGGCATACATATTTCAAACTCCGGTTTGCCTGTGGCATCCTGCGGTGAAAATGAAAGTTGTGTTGCTATTGAAAAGGCGCCGCTTC
This sequence comes from Athene cunicularia, assembly GCF_003259725.1. Classification (NCBI taxonomy): domain Eukaryota; kingdom Metazoa; phylum Chordata; class Aves; order Strigiformes; family Strigidae; genus Athene; species Athene cunicularia. The sequence continues at coordinate 27,394,731 of NW_020799092.1, forward strand.
AAAATTGGTGTATTGTGAGGACTGTTATGCTGTGGATGAGAAGCAGTGACCTGCTTTCCAGCATTTAAAGCTTTTTTTTTTTTTCTTTTTCTTTTTTTCCCCCCCTCTTTTGGCTCTTCCATTCTATCAGCACGTTTTCAGCTGCAGTGTCCAAAGCTTCCTTAGTTTCTTACTGTTCATCATTCCAAAAGTGTCAGGGAATATGTTATGCTGACTGATTCTCAAAATGCAGATTTTCTTTCTCTTTAAGAACCAAGACTATTCTTTTAATTAATCTGGCAGAAAGAGAATACAGCAGATGTAGGTTTTGTTGAGGATTTTTTTTTTTTTTTTGTAATCTCTCATATCATAATCTTTGTTTCTGCCAACACGCCTTTATCGACGTCTTCGCGGGGTATAAAGTAAAAACGGTTGTTAGACAGAAAAACCACATAATAGCTCATCTCCTAACTAACATAATCTGCTTAAGGAGGGTATTTTTTAAGTTTCGGTAGGTACATTTCCAGGAAATTAATAAATGAGAAGAGACAGTGTCGCTGCTTTTCCCAAGACAGATGATTTTCCTGTAACTCTCTTTTGGACACTAACCTTGTGCACCTGATCTTTTGGATATGCTTTGGTACTTAGCTTCTCAAATTTGCAGTTATTTAAATAAGTTGAGCATAGCGTTGTTGCCAGGGGGAGGTGCTTGCAGGCCTATCACAGGGACGCAATTTTTCCCCGTATTAACTTAGCAGAGCCCCACAACCTAAATTAAACAAAGTTTTCCATTAGATGAGAGATTTTACAGGCATTTAATATTGACCTCAACGTGAACCAAACCAAGCGGTAACCCTTATTTCTTTAGCTTTTTATTTTTGTTGTTGTTTTTGCACATGCGTGAATAGACAGGTGTGTCTGTTTATTAGGAAAATACTAACACACGTAGTGAACTCACTGCTAACGCACAGAGGGAGAACCGTGGAAATTGGATGGATGGTAGCTCGAGTAGTGATTTTTTTTTGTTTGTTTGTTTGTTTATTTACAGAATTTCTGCTTTTGTACTTCTCGGTACGATTTCCTCCTTTGGAGCAAGACAAAAAGCAATTAATTACTCTTGAATTTTGTCAGGAAAGTCATAATTTACTCCTACTTATTTACTTGCTCTTTCCAGTGGGTTACCAAGGATTGTAAATCTTTTGGGATCACGAAGTTTTTTTTTGATTAGATGTTTTCTGTTGCTGAACTGCCTGAGTGAAAAGTTGTACTAACAACAGCTAGAGTATTGCATATTAGGAGTTTTATTTAAGTGAAAATGTGAAATCGGTGCAGTAACACCGAGTATTTTGGTGGGAAGTTTTTCATTCAGTAATCCCAACGTTCACACAGTTGAGGACAAACACTAAAAGACGCTTCATCAATACAGGGACCTACCAGGGATAGCGAATGCTCTTAGTTTCACACAAGAAAAAAAAAAAAAAGCCAAACCCTGGCGCTACTGACGTCAGCAGCAAACCTCTGGTTGTCTGCAGCAGAGACTAACTCCACTTAGGTAATGGATTTATAGCACTGTAACCAAGCGGAGCGTTTTCCGACAGCCTGCGAGCTTTTAGTGTTTTCCACGTGACATAAATCAAAATAAAAACACACCCGCCAAGCCGAACTCGGTGTGAAAGCTCTGCTTCACCGTACAGGTGAATAAGGCACCGTGCCAGGAGGGTTTTGGTGTGGGGGAGAAGCGGCGTTCAGCTCTACCTGCATCCACCTGGTTTGCATCTGTAGCGCCAGACCACTGGGACACCAGTGGAAAACTCCACTACAAAACCCCACGGAAATAGTAGTTTTACAGAATTTTGTCATACACAGCTTTTTCCACCCATGTAAGACGTACCCGTGCTTCTTGGCTTTCACTCGAGTGCTTTAAAACTACCAGGCAGGTGTATTTTTGCCCTGAAAGAAAAGTTCTTTCCTCTTCAAAACATCTGTGACGTGCAACAGCACAGCCTGAGGAAAATAACTGCCTGGGTTTCCTTGGGGTGACTGTTAGGATAATGGTGAATGAAAGGTAACGGCAAAAATGAACGAAGCTCAAAACAATTTGTATGATGTGGTGCTTGCTAGGCTAACGCTGACATTAAAAAGTCATTCCTTTATATTAAAATACGAAGCAGGTGTGATAAAGTGTGTGCTTGCTAGTGCATATACACCAAAAAGTACAATTCCTGACGCAAACATACTTGACAATTAAGACTTCCACAGCTTTAAAGCGTATCATAGGTTTAAAGGTAAGAAGGAAGGTATTTTCCTAGAAGTCAAGTTAGTTTTGTACCACAAGGCTCTCCTATTTTATACCCAGAAGTAAGATTTTTTTTTTTTTCAGCCTTGCTTCTGGGAAGAACTAAGCATGTCTGTGACTTTATATACACACACATATATACACACACTATTTTAAACAAGACTTAATGATTTCAGAAGTGCAGCAGTAAAGCCTCCCGAAAGGTGACGTGTTTACATGTAATCAAGTTGAAGCCGATAGGACCGGTCACCAAATAAACTCAAAGCTGGGCTTTGCTGTCAACACTCCTAAAAATGAGATCTTTAATACTTCAGAGTATCAAAAGAGGATTGAGCCAGCATTTTTTTTTTTTTCCACGTATGCCCAGTCTGCCTAAACGGCATTAATAAAACCAGCTTCTGAGATTATCCGAAGCGCATATAGAAGTTTTTTTTCCTGCTCAAAAGTGAGCTTTCTACACCGACACGGGCATGTACCATACGGCGACCTCACAGTGCCTGTAGAGATCTCAAACACCAAGTCTTGTAAGAGAGCCTGTACCAAGATCCTCATCAGTGTGTTGTTAGAGATGATGGAATAGCCACTGTAACTGCTAAGAAAAACAAGAGACTGGCGAGTCAGGAGGGATGCTGTAGAGAAAAGGCAGCTTTGGGGGGAAAAAAAGCAAAACGGGAAAAACAGTGCAAGTTTGTGAGGAAAAAAACCACAAAACAACAAAACAAAAAAAACCCAAACAAACAAAGAAAAAAGCCCAAAACAACACGGGGAGGGGTGGGGGGAAACAAAAAACCGACTCCCAAGTAAGTCGGGGGGAAGAACAGAAGTAAGGACGGGCTTGGGGGGAGGCGAACGCGCGTCGAGGGTTTTCAGAGGAAGGGAAAGTTGAAAATAACATTCTTTACGTCCCAAAGCCTTTTATTGTTAATTACTGTTAATTAAAGCAGTGTTATCTAGGTATTCTCATTAGTTCCGGGCATAAAGAGATGCCGAAGGAAAGAAAAAAAAAATATAATTTTGGAAACCCCGCGAGTCCCCGAGCGAGTCGGG
>NW_020799092.1:27398102-27427531 GCF_003259725.1 Athene cunicularia
TTTTTTTTTTTTTTTTTTTTTTTTTTTTTTTTCCCCTGGAGAAATGGCACTGTCATTAGCTGTTACACTAAAGTAGCTGTGTGGGGAATTTGATTTTGAATCTCCGTCCTGTATTCATGCTGGGCAATTTCCTTTATTGAAGGTGTTGTTTATGCTTTATTGAAAAGATACTTGCAGCTATCCCAGTAGATATTTCCTAGAGTCCTGGAAAATAACTATATAAATGATAATCATATAAAAGATAAAACTTTCAATATTTCAATGGTCTATCATTTTGTGAAAGACTGTCTTTTACTGTCACTGTCAGGAGCCATAGGAAGAAAAGAATCAAAACAGCAAAGAAAGAAGCTCGAAGTGACATTTGATGTGTTTAGCCTGAATAGTGAAATAACAGTCCCAGGTGCTAGGTAGAACAGTTGCCTGAAAACTTGTCACTTGTGTTCTTAAAGACTTTCTGGCCTGGCGAGCTGGGTGCTCTTGGGTTACCTGTCGTGCTTCCCGTTTCCCTTCACACAAGGGCAAACTGCTCCCACTTGGACCTTCCAGGTCCCCCGATGTGCCGCGGGTGCGTGGCAGCCTGCGGGAGAGCAGCACGGATGTTCCTCCACGTGTGTCTGTGCTACCTTCTCTCAAACAAACAGTATTTGCCTTGGCATTCCACCTTTTTTTTATTTTTTTTTTTCAGAAAAGAGCTTCCTTTTAATCAAAGCTTGCTGTTACTAGGATAGCGTGGGAGTAGTGTCCAGCGTTGGGGTTTGCCAGAGGAAGACCTCCAGTGTTTTTTCTTTAGAAATGTCCTCCACGCTGCAAGTTTTCAACACCTGTAGCCCTGTGATTTAATATATCTGATTAGGTCAGAAATTTATTGAAGAAGCAGCTGAGCAATGGCAAGTTTCGGAAGCAGAGGACTACGGTGGCTTCACCTTTTGAGAATAGTCAGCGGGCAGGGCTAAAAACAATTAGAAATATTGAATTGTAAATGTAAAAAAAATGCAAGCTGACCTTTGGTCCTAAGCTGTCAGGAAGCTCAGTGCTGGGGTGCATGTTAATTATCACTCCGCTGCCCAAATTAAATTTGTTTTGCAAGGTTTCTTTTTCTGGTCCAATGAAAAAAAAAATAATCTATTCTTGCTCAATGGTTGCTATTCTTGATTGTTCCCGGAGTGGTGATTACAGATCAATAGCAGTAACACCTTAGCTGCTAGCCCTGTAGAGTTGGAGGGAAATTTCATTGCTGACATTTATTAATAAGTGTTTACTGTTTCTTCTGTTTTTGTTTTTTTTTGTGGTGTTGTTACGGCTCAGAAAAATTGGGGTTTTTTTCTGCTGAAATGTATGAAGTTTGTGAGATAGAGGATAATGACAGCCTTCTGCAAACTGGGTTAAGGTGGCAAGCTGATAGTAGTAAATGAGATTATTGGTGTAGTGTAGCCTATTCCTCTGCATCTGCAAAGTGAGGGAAAGGGCAGGGGCATGAAATGTAATGATACGAGTTTCTGAACAGTGGTTTCTGCTCGAGAGCATTTAAGGGGATCAGGATGTGTGTACGGTCATCTCAAGTGGTATCTAGCAGGAAGAATGAAATGCTAAATGAAACTCAGCAGAAAAAAAAATAGGGCATCAGACACTATAATCTAAATACAGAACCTTCAAATATAGATAGGATTAAAAGTAAGTTTGTTACAGAAGATTCTGGTTCGGGCAGCTGCGTGTCAGCACTTTCATTTTAGGCTGTTGTTTACCCAGCAGATTTTTAAAGTGATTTTGAAACGTCGTTGACTATAACGGAAGCCATTTCTGCACTGAAAAAAGAATCTAAATAAATAGATTCATAACAGATACCGGAGGACTGGTTCGATATTTCCCACACCTTATGTTTGAAGGAAGAACCACCGCGATGTGAACAGTGATTGCGATCTGTGAGCGCTGGAAATGGGGAGCTCCAGAAACGGGCACTAGGTCTGCACTGTTCCTTGGCAGCTTTTCCGAGTCCACCCAGGCTACGAAGTCTGTGTCGCTCCACGTCTGACGGAGCTACAGCGACGCAAGTGTACGTGCAGGGATGCCAAGAGCACGGCTCTTTCTCCCGCTTAGAGAAATGAAGCTTAGGGCTTCATTTGGATGTTCTGGAGCAAGTTACATTGGCAAAAGATCAATTTTGTTGGTATAAGCTGAATTTTGCTGGCATATGCTGTATACAAGCTAGGAGTGCTTTGCCTTCAGAGAGTCGCTACTGCTGTTCTGCGTAGAGAACGCCCTAGAGCTGCTGGATAGTTGTAGGACATCAGCGTGCCTGTACCTACAATGTACTCTTGGTATAAAGAAATTTTAATACCAACCTCTGTAGTTACATTTTTATTGTAGTTGTATTGATACGGTATTTGCTGTTTCCTATCCCAGCCACCATTTCCTGGCAGAAAGTAGGATCAGAGGTTGCTTTGCTGAAGGACAAAGTCCCATCTGCTGTGCTGGAACAATGTACCGGGTAAAGAAAATGCCCCTCTGCTACCTCCTCATTCTCTTCTAAACAGCAAAACCGAGGGCCAGCAGGCATCCCAGAACCTAGTTTGGGGAAAGCAGAAAGCCTTTTGGCCATCTGAAAGACGGTTGGATCAGCCAGCTATCGGGAGGACAAGCAAGGAGGGGGGAGTGCAGCTGCCAGACCGCTTTTCAGGAGCTGCAGTGAGAGAAAAAAAGCGCTGGAAGGGCGTCTCTGCCCTGGGCCGAGAGGCACCACGATACAAACACACAAAGTTGCTCCATGGAAATGTGGCGCAGGGTGGCTCACGCTCAAGGTAACCTTTGCCTCTGGGGCAGCTCCACTTCTCCGTTCTGGGGAGCTGTGGTTTGCAGCTGGCTTAGCCAGCTTTGCGCAGCCCCTGACCCTGGAGAACGCTGCCGGGCTCTCACTTCGTCAGCATCAACTCTCTCTCTACCTGTCACGTGCGGTGTGTGCGCCGGTCACCCCCCGATAGTCCCAGAGGCTTCTAAAGTGTGAAGCAGCTGGTAGGAGCGCTCGGATGTTGCTGAAATAAAAGCGCCGTCTCTTGTCTGTGATCCGGGCGTGATGCTCTGTCCCCTCCGTGCGGCTCTTTGAAAACCTCTGAGCGAGGCACTGGCTCCCCGTCCGTCAGAACTTCGCAGGCAACAGCATAAAATCTGCCTCCTGCACCCCTCCGGGCTTCCCTTCCCCTGGGTCAGCTGGAGAAAACTTTTGGCGAGCTTCCCCGCGCACGTGCGGCTGCGTCTTGGGGCTCGTCTACCCAGGGAGGTGATTTCAAAGCAAAATACCGTATGAGGATTTATAGTGCTATAAATTCTTGGCAAGATAGTAAACTGTTCTCCACAAATGCTTCATTAACTCCACGACTGAAAGAACTACTTGTATCCCTGTTTAGATTGAGCGGGCTACACGGGTATCCGTTTGGTTTTTTTTTTTTTCAGGAAAAAGTGGCTTTTATACATGTAGGGGGATGCTCATATATACTTCTTAGCTATCTGTATGTTCAATTTACCAGGAAAAACTGCATTCCAGAAGTTTAAGAACATACCTCTGCCTATGATGGCCATTTTTCAGAATAATTTATTTGTAGAATGATTTATTACCTTTTCTCTTCACCATCCCACTTAATGTGCTCCGCTCTGCTCTCTGTAAAAGTGCTTCCTCCATAATTGGAAATCCACCTGCGCGTATGACTAAGTCTTTTTGGCTTTTATTATTCGTATTGCGGTAGTGCTTAGAGGTTTTATTTATAGATATATTTATCTGTATTGGTTATGTGGCTATATATAGCTTTTTTTCTATGATCCATGTTACCACAGTGCCTGAGTACACAGCGATGGTTAATTTATCCTCACAATATGGAGTTATTATGACTAAGGTGCCATTATTCTGCATTTGGCTGCTGGAAAACTGAGAAATAAAGGATCCATTTATGCTTCTTCACAGGAAGCTCCCAAGGGTTGCCGTAGGCGGGATTGCTGTACTGGCAGCCACGCTACTGGCCTTTTTGGTCATTTTGAGCATGCCTCAGACATGTCCATGCTGCACGTGGCATCGTTGGGAACAAGAACTGTCCCACAAGTCCTTGGAGCCTGCTACGGCCCCTTTTAGCTCTTGCCATAGCTCCTTACCCATCTGCCTCGTGCTTCCTTCTTGATCGGCTGCTCAGTCTTCAGCATCCACGTTGATGTCAGCGTGCCAAGGTCAACTAGTGAGCACGGGGAAGGACAAAAGAAACATCCAGAGGCTCCACGTAGGTCTAGGGGGAGGGGAAGAGTGAAGACATTGCCTTATGGATTATGACCACCATGGTCAGTTTGGCCATCTGCAGGAGGTAGTTTGGCCATCAGCAGTGCCAGGCTGTCGATAACGTACCAAACAAGTCCTTGCATTTCTGGAGCCCGTGCCTTCTGGTCTGACAGTGACACCAGCTAGATCCTTCTTGATTCATCAGCGATGGCTCATGAATTTCAAGATGAAGAGTTTTGTTGAGGGTGTACTTGAGCTTTATTTTACCTGGCACTGTGCGGGCTTCTGGATGTCTCTCCTGGAGGAACAGAGCAATGGTTGCTCTGTGTGGGTCAGAGTTCCTACTGACTTTCCCCAAATTGTGCCTTTTTTTTTTTTTTTTTTACAGTCTCCTCAAATGTGAGAGAGGGCTGGGTCTCCTGCCAGGGCCAAGCTAGCACTCTGAGCTATCTGCTTCTGCCAGTTTATGAGGGCAACTCGGTGTGGTAGCAGTGCTCTGTTAGCAATGACAGGACAGAACAGAGCTACACAGAAAACCTGTGGCAGGAAGACTTGGAACAGGCAGGCTCAAGGATGAGAAGGTTGTGGTACTGCCCATGCTGTCATGCCCGTGGTTTCATAACCCAGAGTTACTGCAGAGAGAGGAATGATGAAGTGTGGTCCTACTAGATAGTGTTAGAGGAACCCGTGGAGAGCTCCTAAGGACCAAAAAACCTTCTCAGGGATCCCACCTGAGCTGCTGCAAAGAACGTTAGCATAGATAGGGAATTTTGTGTCAAGAACTTTGCAGAGATTACAACAGGCAGAGGTGAAGACTGAGATACCTCAGAAGGTATTCCCTGTCCTAAATCCCACTGGAAATTCTGCTTGCGGTGCCTGGCCCCAAATGTCTTGCCCGGGGGCACGCAGGTGCCCTTGTAAAGCAGAGAGTTGAAGCAAAGTCTTATTAGCATGTTAACTACTTGATTAACCTTCCTGTTTGGTCTCCGTGGCAGACACTGAAGGCATACCTGTCGGAGGGAGCGTCTGCTAAAGAGCATCTAAGGCAAGCAGGCAAGACAATTTGTGGGGAAATCGGAGTGCAGAGAGATGAGGAGACTTCTGGGGCCTCAGAGCGGGAGGGAGCCCAGACCCTCCATCAACACGTCCATCGTCCAGTGGATCAGGGCTCTGGGTCTGCCAGCAGGGTGTCAGCCACGCTGTGAGCGTGAGCGGGACAAAAACGTTGGATTGTTCTAGTTCTGGACCTCAGAGGGTTCAGTACCACATACCCAGTCTCCTGAATCATCCTTTGGTAGCGTTAAGGCAAGTTATCTGTCCTCTTGTAGAAGAGGAGAGGTGGCTCGGCCAAATGAATTTAATAATAAAGACAAGGAGAGGGGGAACCTCGAGGATTTACAGCCCCACACGCCATCCAGAGATCTGTTCTGTCATTGGGGCTTTACTAACTTTTAACTCTACCATTAGAACGTTGTGAAGAACACGGTAATTTTAGGAAATGGATTATAGAGTAAGTGTGACAGATTCTGCTTGTGTTTACACCATCCTAGCTGCAGGTTTTTTTAAGGGCGATACATGAATTTACTCCATATTTAAATATGGGTAGCTAAGAGCAGGATTTGGCCTTACTACTCTGATATATACCACGTAAAAGCACTTTAAAATTTGTATTTCTCGCTAAATAGCATAAAATTACATCCTTTCAGGTTAATTAAACCGTTTTGCAATGCTGGTTGCTGTTGATGGGATATTTAAATGTCAGATTCAGAATAAGCACTTATGCTTCCTGATTATAAATGGCTTCCTTTTAAATATCCCAGACGTACGTATATGGTCAATACAACTAAAGTGCCTGGATTTCTGCTTCTCTCAATCTGCATTTTCATTGGGTCTACAATAGGGTCAAGCACCCACTGGTATCAAAGACTGAATAAAGACTCTCAGCGACTGAATACAACCTGATTAGGCCCAACACGGTATTCCTCACCTCGCCAGGAATTTCCAGAGAGGGCAGTGGAGTATTCAACAGGAAAGGATAAGGAGAAGTGGACTCACACTGACTGTCTGACATTTCTCTGTAAGAACCTAGGCGGGACCTTTCCAACCCGGGTTCTGTGGGCTCTGGCAAACGCCACGCAGCAAGAACTTAAACGACAGCAAGTCCCAGTTCGGAAGACCGTGCTCTGGTTCTGCCCCCCGCAGTCTTGGTGCCACTAGACGTCCCTTCTGCAGGCTGATGTGGAGCGGGAGGGGGGTGTGGATGTGCTACTTCAGCGCTTCTGGAGTGGATTCTCCTCCTGCGAGAGTCTGGGAAGAGCCTCTACCGAGGAGCGCGAGCGGGTGGAGATTAACCAAACCTACTCGTTCCGTCAGGGATTCCTGACACCGCGGAAGGACAGAGCTCTCAGCCTCTTTGTATATCTGCGTCCTTACAGCCAGAGGTAATTAATGGGCCTGTCTATAGAGAGAACCAAACAAAAGAGACCAGGTTAAAGGAGGGAAATGTATTTTCTTGAATTTCACACCTTTTCTTGGGAGCTATTTTAACGTCCTAATAAGGCGAGTCTTAAAATGTAGGAATATATCGGCAGTCCCCACGTGGAAGTTTCTGTGATATTTTTATACACGCTTGTATATCATCCACGTAAACAAAGTTCCGAGTCCCTTGTCCTGATGCTGGGAGTTTATAGCACATTATTGTTTTGACGCTAATCAGAGTAGCTCCCATGGAGAGCTTTGATTCACTTCAGAACACCAAAAGAATGCTCTAAAAACGGTAATACACTGTAGCTCTTGCATTGTAATTGGAGGCCGTCTGTGCCTCGCAGAAATTACCGTGCGAGCATTCTTGACAATGTCAGAATTCTCGAGTTAGTTCTATTTAAGATGGGGGAGCAAGAACGCGGGGGGATGGATAGAAAATTCGAGGGCTGTGCGGTTCAAACTTGAAGTGCAGTTTGTAATAATGAAAGATGATCAGCTTAGGGGGTGGGGAAATCATCTCTTAGGTTTTCTAAATTACAGGATGCATAAAAACATCCACTTATTCTACACGTACTGTTACTTAAATAAAAGGCACCACTTTAGGAAATGAAAGGCTTTGGAATATCGCCAAATGTCTTCGTTCTATTTACTGTCAAAAGGTGGGGTGGTGGGGTTTTTTTGTTGTTTTTTTTTTTTTTCATTATCCACGGAGTTTGCGGGGTAGTTGAATAATTTGCAGGAATTTTGAGTGTTTGATACCAGACTGCAAACTGTATTTATCTTCTTACAATATTCCTATTGCAAATACAGGCATGATAGGATTTCCTGTTGGTCTTCTGACTCTATCAGGATTTGGCAATTGGTCTGCTGCTAATCTCATCATGTGCATTTGCGTCTATATTTAAATTAATTGGAAAACTATCAGAAAATACTGCTCTTAAATTACTCTGTGTATGACTGGGGGAGGGGAGGGAGAAGGGGAGAGAGAGAGACTAGATGCTGTAAATACAGAGTGCTGATGAATACTCAAGTAGTAAATAGAAATATCTTAGAAGTCATTCCTGACAGTAATAAAGGTAGCAATTTGATTTCATCTGTGGATAATAAACTGGTTTCACATTGCAATAAAAGTGGTGCTTATGTTACATTAATATTTATTAGCACTTATTGATGTTAGGGTTTAGTTGTTATCTTTTCTTCACATCACAGCCATTTTGTAAAACTTCAAGTTAAATTGCTACACAATAAGCAATTAAAAGTGTTTGTGTGTGTGAGAGGAAAAAAAAAAAAAATCTGTCTCTGGAGATATTCCTGTAGGGAATGGCAGACCCTCACTGCCTGGGAGTTGTGCTCCAAATGATGGAGTTATGTGGGTTCGCACTAGACCAGATTTGGCTCTGGGAAGGCGTATTTCAATCCGCAAGCGCTGGATTTGCTGTTTAGATCAGAATTGTTCGGATGGTGTCCTGTCGTTTAACTCCCTGCTCTGCCTGCGTGCGTGCGGGGCCTCGCAGAGGTGAGGGGTGGTGCGTTGCGTTCGGGGCCTTTTTTGCGTGTGACGTGGTGTGTGAAGGATTGCTAACTCGCCGGGTAATGTGAGTCAGAAAGTGATCTGATCCAAATTTAGCCAAATTTGTTCATCTCTAAATTTAGAGAATAGCTGAATGGCAAGACAGATATATTTCGATTTCCATCAGTGACAAGGACAGAGTGTTGGCGGATGCCTGTTAACAGCTACGCCGTGTGTTTTTGATACTCGTAGATGTGTGTATGGGTGGGAAAAGACTAGTTACTAACTTTTATTTATCGTGAGCCTGTTTCTTCTTTGATTTAAAAAAACACTCTCGGGCTTGACGTTCCTTCAGTGCAGATAATCCTTGTGCAGAAGGCACGCTGTAGTCTTGAGTCACGTTTTTGCCCTCTGAGTAGAAAGACTTGCATTGGACTTGGATTTTTATCATTATGAAAACTGAAACGTAGACCCTTTTAAAATAAGCCAGGTACCAGGCAAGGTAAGACAAACCAAAATTCCTTCTTGTTAATCTTACGGCCAGGCTTCAGTATGAGTAATTTCAGCAAACAGGTTCGAGTTTATCCTTCACTTGAGCGTAACCCTGAGCGTAACATGTATATAATTCACGTGTCTTCAGTAAGATTAATCATGTGCTTGTGACTTTGTGTTTACCTGCTTCTCTGTGCTGGGCTCTTAATCTTTTTGGTTAGTCTAATTCTTTGACCAAATATTGTCCTTGGAGATTTGACCAGTGAAAGCAAGAACGTGTCCCCACTGCTTTTATACAAGACATTTAGTTAATGGGTACAACTGCTGGGTGTGTTTTGGTTTTTTTTTTTCCTCAGTGAGATCCTTACTCCAGACCTCTGTTTAGCCTGTTTCTCGCGTTTGATTTTATTAAGACCCCAGTTCAGTGACTGTGTCATCAAATTGGTACGTCTGGTGATGGATTGTGATATTACAAACAATTTGATTGTTGCATCCCTCACTGAATCAAACAATGAGACTAGCTGGATTGGAGATAAGTTCATTTTTACATGCAAGATCACTGAACTAGCAGTGATTGAATAGGTACCACCGGAAAGTGCTTGACAGCTTTGATAAGATTTAAGTAACACTGTGTTTCCTGTAGGTTGCTGAAGGGGTGATGATGATTTAAGGGTCTTACCGTAAATGTTTGCTGTCCTTACGGATGTAAAATAAAAACACAACTTGGCTTTGTTTAATGCAATAGTCATTTCTCTTTAAACAATCAGTATACAAAAATAGTTTTAAAAGACAGCCATTTTAGCACAATAGTAATGAGAATATTGTAGAAATTTGGCAGGGATACTACAGGGTATGATTTTAGATGACTGTATGTGGTAGTTAATTAGCATTTTCTCTAATAAAATCCCGCCACCCTATTTGCTGGTTTCACAGTGTTTTCTGCAGAGTGAAACATTACTACATTCATTTTCCCCTGCGTTTGTCTTTTCAGAATATAATAAGCCAATAATCCGTATTCTGTTGACTTGTGTCACTTTTTAATGTTTCTTCTTACACGGGAAATTAAACACTGCGTTTTGGAAAAGAAAAGCCCAACCTCCCTAATAAGTACGAGAAGATAAAAAGCTTCAGGTTTCTGCTATAACTGTGTTCTTAATAGGCGCTTTAGAGCCAGAGTAAGTGGCTTTGAACCACCACGAGGATGACTCAGAGTGTTTACACTTTGTTCTCAAGTCTTGAGGAATATGAGCTCAAACTCTGGTTCCTCTAGCCTGAGCCCAGTAATTGTTTCTGAATTTAGAAGCTGTTACACAGAACCAGAATCAACCTATGCCTTGATATACGGGATGTCCTTCATTAAGTTTTAGGCTTATAAGTCTTCTTAATAAGGAAGCATTACTCAACGAATTTTGTGAGCATTTTCAGATGTGTGAATTTGGAATCTCTCCACTGAAGTCAAGTATAGTGAAGCTAGGTTTGTACCAGCAGAGTTAATCTACAAGATTACATCACTGGCATGTCTCTAACCATTTTCCTAATAGCAGTACAATAGGCTTAGTGTGCTATTAATGATTACTATTATTGTTACATTTTCTCTGAAAAGGAACTTTTAATTTTTAAAAAAATAAAATCTTTGTGACCTGTTCATCCTAATTTTTATGATTTTTTTTTTCAATTTATAGTGTCAGGGAGTAGACTGTACAGAGCTTTGATGTCTGCAAGTAGAAGATAACTGGAGACCTGAGTAGCATCCCTGACCAACATTCTGCTTTCTGGGTCAACGGCACGATGGAAATAACCCTGTTTGTGTGAGAGCCAGTCGTCTGTGCTGCTTTTGGCAGGAGTAGAGTTAGTTTTCTTCATAGTAGCTGTGGATTTGATTTGTGCTGGAAACTGTTGATAATACAGGGATGTTTTGGTTATCGCTGAGCAGCGCTTACACAGAGCCAAGGCCTTTCCTGCTCCTCACAGCACCCACCAGCGAGGGGCTGGGGGGGCTCGAGGACCTGGGAGGGGACCCAGCTGACCCCAACTGACCCCAGGGATATCTCAGACCATAGGACGTCGTACTCGGCGTATCTAGGGGAAAGTTGTCTGGGGTCCACTGCTCAGGGACTGGCTGGGCATCAGGCGTCTGGTGATGGATAATTGTTTTTCATTTGCATCACTTGTCTTTCTTGGGTTTTGTTTCTCTCTCTTTCTGGTTATTTTCCTTTTCATTACAATATATTTTTTTAAATTTTAATTTCATTCTATTTCAGTTATTAAACTGTCTTTACCTCAACCCACAACTTCTCTCACTTTTACTCTTCCAGTTCCCCCCCATCCCACCGTGGGGGAGTGAGCCAGCGGCTCTGTGGTGCTTTATTGCTGGATGGAGTTAAACCACGACAGTCCTTTTTGGTGCCTAACGTTGGGCTTCGAGGGGTTTGAGATCATAACAGATTGCTCGGAGTGTATTGAAGGGATTTATAGCTGTTAACAGTTGCGAGTCACGATATTGATTGATTTGTTCTCGATATTAGTTTACCCGATCTGTGCCGTGCTCATTTTTGTTGATGTATCCGCTAAAGATTTGTGTTGGCTTTTGCGGTTTGCTGTGCTCTGTAGCGATCAGTGGTGTTTTGCTTGGGAGGTTTGTTAACAGAACACTGACCTTGAGCTTAATCTGGTGTTTGGGCTCTGTACTGAAGCCATTACTGTGCTTCTGGTACCATCTCATGGAGACGATTAACAATTATACTTCTCACTCCGAGAGGTTTTTGTGGAGGAAATACAGAGTAGCACCTTTGCTACCTTCTTCTCGCTCAATTACAGTGACTTCTCAGTTTCTTCAACATCCTTGGGTAGTTAAAATATTTGTATTTCTTGGAAATATTGCTTTGGTTTTGTCTAAGGGTAACAGACACTTTAGGAATATTGCCCAGACTCCTTGAGAGTATGGCCATGGGTGGCACCGCACGTGGGAGAATATGGGATGGTACCTAGAGAACGTCTCACCTCCTGTGGTTTGGAACTTCACTCCCAAACAGCTACAGGACCCTGATGAAGTGATAGAATGTTTAAAAAAAAAAAAAATGCTGTGGCTCTTCCAGAGAGGCACAACTTACCTCAGTGTGCTGGGCCCTGGGCAGTATCTACTAAACACTGCTCGATTTTATGCAGCACCCTCAGGGAGAAGAGATGGAAAACCAACCAACAGACACTGTGGCTAAACCAGACACTGCATGGGTCACCTCTGTCACCACCCAGCTGCTCACTCGCTCCCCCGCGGTGGGATGGGGGAGAGAATCGGAAGAGTAAAAGTGAGAAAAGTCGTGGGTTGAGATAAAGACAGTTTAATAAATAAAATAAAATAAAATTTTCACCTTTTAGCTCTGGGAATGACTGGGTTGAAGTCCTGATATCTGCAGAGATCTCCATACAGATACATTCATTGAACTAAGATTCGTAAAGGTTCTTGGTTCTACCTTTATGAAGATGTTATTGCTGTGCTGTCTAATTTACAAAGTATGCAAGCTGAAAACACAGGACGTACTTTCTAGCTATGTCTTTTATTTCTAGCAAAAGAGATTTAGGCTAGATCTTTGGAAGTGCTGCAGTGTTGAAGTGCACCCAGCTGCTCGGAGTTCAAAACTTCGATCCTCAAACTCTGCTCAGTATCTGTCAAGTCTGGACCGCGGGGAAATCCGTAAATGCCTCTAGTTCTACTTGGCATATTCCCTGCGTGCCAAAATCTTTGGCTTGGGGCATTGTAAGAACTGCTGTAGAACAACAGGGTGGGCACAGCATTGGTTAGTTTTGTGGGTGTTTTTTTCCCCAAAGCTTTCTCTAACCACTGGGCCACGAGACCACGTTCTTTCTTCTCTCACTGACTAACTTAGCAGAAAAGCTTGGAAGAAGAATTTTTCTCCCAGGTAGTTCTGATAGTGAAATGGCTTACAGAGCCATGTGTGAGGGTAGGAACTAAAATCTTCCTTCTCTGGAGTTCGGCGATTGAACTCCAGAGAAACCGGTTAAAGGGAAAGGTGGGAAGGAGGACGAAAGGAAAGCACAGCTTTCTTGGAGTGTGTTTTGAATGAAAGCGGTTGAACACGGATTATTCTCCAGGAGGGGCCTCAGGGAGGTGAATCCCAGCGGGAATGAAGCAGATCTCCTCTTTCAGAGCAAAGTTCTAGGTCAGTAACGCAGTAAAACACCCCTATGGAACACATTCTGGGCATCTTGTTTCCTGCCCTAGGGTGCTGGTTGGCAATTTTTTTCCCAAGGAGCCCATCATCCTCTTGGGGTCCCCCACACAGGGACACTTGGATCCCTGATTAAGAGCTGCAGTGAAGCAGCCGAGAGCGGGGCATTGTGCTTGCAACAACCTCCCTGTGTTCGTGGGTTCGGTTCTAGGTGCTGAGTTGTTGACACCTCGAAGGTGATGTTTCCAGGCTTGCTGAGACTCAAACCTTCAAGTGTCTAGAGAATATTAATGGTTAAACCTGAAGCACATCAGGATTTAACTGTCTTTAAGGCTTGGCAGCAGCTAAGGTGGGAGTGGGGGCTGAGAAGGTGAATTTGAACCCTTTAGCTGGAGCCAGGTTGGACACAGGCACATTGGGGCTTTTTCTGAAACTCAGCCTCCGAGGAACTTGGAAGATGTCCCAGTATCCAGGTTTATCTGGGACTAGCAGAATGAAACATCTTAAGTAAGAGCCAGAAAAAGTCACATGGGCTAGATAGTAGACCAGAGTTGTGCTTTGATTTTTTTTTTTTTCCCCTGGTTTTCCTCTTAGAGTTTTTGCACTCCGGAAGCAGATACAAATTCTAGTCTCAGAAACAAAAGAAGCTTTGCTGGCTTTCATGTTTATAAGGCTACTTCTGCTAGCACTGATATTAATGCAGCATCTCAGCAAGGAGAGGAGATTTTCTATTTACTAACTCTAAAATTTCCTGGCTCTGTCGTTGTAGGGAAACGCCGGTGCTCACTTTGGTGTATTTACGGCTCTGGAAAAACATTGCATATAATATATTGTGACATGTTCTGAGGTGTGTGTTTGTGTATTCACATACATATCGTGCATATACACGTGTCTTATGTATATGTTTATGAATTTGTTTATATAAGTGTGAATTTTGTTACCCTCTGAACAAACCAACATAACTTATGATCAGCCTTTTTATTTGGATCTTCAAATTCCAATTACGTTTGTGAGCGAATACTGTAGAGTTTATCCCCCTCCCCCAGACTAAGTGAGGTGCTGCTGGTTTTCAGAATCTTCTTTTCATTAGAAGGCAGCGCCTACATGGCAATATCTGCGGTGATTTTTCACAGCTGCGATCCTCGAACTGTGGAATCCCAAAGTTGGGAATCCAATAGGAATGGTAATTCCGCCCCGCTGTACTAAAGCAGTTAGTTTCCACTGGGTTTTGCTGATGGGTGAGTGGCTCCGTGTTGCTGAGTAGTCTGCCTAGAAAAAAAAAAAAAGAAAGAAAGCTTATGGGATGTCCTGCACGTTCAAATTAACATTTCCCGGGGAAGTTACTGCTTCCCTTTTTCTAACTAATTATATTAGCAGTCGAATTTTAGGATTGGTCATATTTAGTCACACTTTTTGTGGAATTCAGGCAAAGTCTTCATGTTCCTTCCCCAGGTTCTGTGCTCAGGGAAGTTAATTTTGGCAACAACAACCAGTTATTATGGCTGAACTGATCTAGTAGCTTCCTTTCTCCAAAAAGGTTGGAACCATCTTTCCATTTTTCTGTCCCCCTGCCTTTGTGGTTTTTGTCTCCCCCTCCAGCTAAGGAACGTTGCTTTTTTTCCCTTGCCTTTATTCTGTTGCTTCTTGGATTCTTTTCCTAAACTAATTCAACTAGCAGAAAACTTTGTTTATCCTGGTTAGCAAGCTGAATTAGCTCAGCTCAGGGCCTGACAAAAAGGACTGTGTGGCAGTGAGCAATTAGATCATCTCAGGCTGTCACTTCCCTCATGTTTTCCAGTTCTTCAGCGTGGCTGAGGAATGCATAATAAAAACTGAGAGCAAGCACTGCCAAAGCAGCTCTGAGCCCCATGGGTGCTAAGGTGGAACGATTCGCGACACAATCTTAATTTTTCCGTAGCAGCTAATAGGCTGCGCGGGCCGTTCTGATAGGTGAGGATTCCTAGATCACTGGGGAATGATGCTCATTTCTGCCTTTATTTTTCCTTCCCCTGCCTTCCCTTTCCATACCCTCGGCCTCATGTCCTGCAGCTGGGGTGGTAGGGCAGTCGTACTTCAGCAGCTGCTTGGGGCTCTGACAAAGATTTTCCCTCATGCTTGAACTCGCTCGAGGGAGAGACCAGAAGCTGCTTTGTGCCACACGCTGGGCGTTGCGTTTTTCCCTTTACTGAGAAATATTTCTACAGACTGTGCACAAGAGAATAAGTCATTTGAAGACATTAGTCATTAAAAACAACATCAACCTGGAACAGTTTAGTAGTTAAACAGCAAATCTTTTATGAATCAGCTGAGCAAGAGCCTATAGGTGTGATCACAGCTGCTGAGTGCTGTTGCAGCTCGATGTGACTCTACTCATTTGTGCAGGAGGTGGAGACTTAATTAATTGAGTATGATTTCTGACTAAAGCTTCAAATCACAGAACAGGCATGTGCATGATAATGCTGTGCACATAGCCAAACTTCCTTCTTTTTTTCTTTCTTCTTTTTTTTTTTCTTTTCTGATGGCCGTGGAAAAATCCTGACTGTTTCCTTTGATAAAAATAGTGGTGCTTTAAAAGAAAAAAAAAAATAATTACTAACCAGTAAATAACGTGATGGAAGCTGTGTTTAAGAACAGGTATTTGGCACGGCTGTCTATCCTCTTGCGTAAGTAACCGGTGGGATTTCTGACTCAGGGAAACTCATGAACTTTATTCATTGTGGTTTTCCTTTGCCAGAATACATACCCACAGTGTGCTCAAACATAGAGTTTGTCGTTTTGAGTTCACCCAGATGGGAATGGGCGAGTGGCAAGGAATAGAGATAGTGGCCTGAATAGCCTGAGAGCCGTGGTAAAAGCAGAGATAAATTAGATGGTGCTCTGAAAAGCCTAGGAGCCGCGGTAGAAGCAGAAAATTGTTTGCTTTATCTCAGCATATGCTCCTCTGATACCCTCGTGAGCTTTGATACCACTGTGGGTTTCCTTGCAAGACGGGTGGTGTTGGAAGGGATGAGTACAAATACCTCAGCAGCAATTAAGAAATTTGGTCACAACGGGGATTTTCAAGGCAGGTTTGGGATTTAAGGTGGTACCTTGCCTTCTGCTGCCTGTTGGTGCCCCAGTGCCGGGCCCTGTAAGGGGCTGTGAGAGCACCTGTAGGCGGTTTCAGCCCCAAACCACCTGGTGTAGTTGGAGTTGTCATTAATTGGCTGTAACAAGGGTTGGTCTAAATGGTATTTTTAGTGCCCAAGGAAAGGATGGTTTCAAGAAGGCCGGTATTTTAAGAAAGCAACATGACTTGTGCTTTTGATCGTTCGCTTTGTAACAGTAATAAATGTGCGTACAAGCGCACAGTTAATGACTCCTGAGTAAAGAGAAAGGAATCGGGGAAAACGAACACTTTTAAAAGCTGGAAGAGAAGTCTTTAAACTTCTGTGAAATTCTAATTAAATTACCAGTACACAAAACAAGTGTCTGGAGTGCAGTCTGAAATTGAAATACGCCATTATTCCAGCGGATTATTAGAAATACCATGCACAGTGATTTCACCAAATTTTGAAAATGAAGGACGATTTCCACAGATTTTTATAGCAGTTAAGTTTAGAAGGAGAGGAAAAAAAATACGTATGCAAACACACCTTGCAGGAGCCTCGAAGTTATAGCCAAGCACACGGTGCTTTGACTGGTGGGCTGCGTGGCAAGAGGATAGCATTCAGATGTTTATGTTAGCTAGAGGACAGCAACTATCCTGGATTATTGAGGTACGGTGCAGCAAGTTTTAAGTCAAATGAACTTGGGGGTTGCGTATAGTGCCTGGCATTTATATAAAGCAAGCTCAAGGTTGAATGCAGCATTCAAGTTGTAAAATGGATGTAGAATGGGTAAAAAAAACCCTGCAATTACTTCAGTGACGATCCATTCAGGTTAAGAATTTTCATCTTTGCTGTTGCCATAGCAATCTGTTCCCCTGTCACTACCACATTAAAAATCCATTCTGTAAAACTGTTGTTGCCAATATTGAACACATAACAGACAAAAACATTTTTTTAATAGCTTAGGTGTCTTATTTGCAACATGAAGAAGACCTAGATCTTAGAGAGATGCATATGTACTTTAAAAAGAAAAAGATTAGTGTTTCTATAATACATTGTGGGAACACAATATTTGTGCTGCAGTATTGATGTCAGTATAAAATAGTTTGCAAATAATACAGCAGTGCAGTGTCAGTTGAACTCGAACAATTGAACTGTTCTGCTAAGAAATAACAAACCCATATGTGCCTGAGTTAAGTATTTGTTTGGTAACATGCTGTAGTGAAAGTCTTTTTGAAACTCTGTGGCTTTTTAACCTTCTGTTGCTTATTGAGTCTCATTCTCTTCAGTGATTGACTTCAGGGATTTTACCGGTACTGGTGTAATTCTGGAATGGGAGGAGAGTCGCCTAACGGTTTAACATCTGTGGTCTAATCCTGAACTGCTCAACAGTGAGTCTGTACAGATAAGGAGTTGTAGAAAGAAGTCCCTGAGCGTTTGTTAGTACATCCAGATGAGAGGGGGAAGGAGGTTGTAATTCAAAGCAAACATAGCAATAGTCTCACAAATATATTTACCCAAAGTGAGTAAAATGGAAATATCTTTCAATAAAGTAGAGATCAGAGCTGAAATGCAGAAGTTTACTAAAATCACAGATGTGCATAAGTTGTGGATTTAAAAACTCAGGCGCTGACTGAAGAAGGGAACTGAACGCGTGGCCTTAGCCTGATCCGCGACAATGTACGTGATGTCCTTGTTTCTGCCTCAGCATCCTTTTATCCTCTGACCATCTCCGGCCTTCGTCCTTTGAATTCTTATTCTCTGTCCACACCATCCTTGGTGTCGCTTTCTATGTCTCCTGCTTGCCGCTGTCCCCACACTTCTGTCCCTCAGTTGTCTTTGAGAGCCTTGATCCAGGGGGGGTGTTGATTTAGGGCTGGACTAGGTGATCTTCAAGGGCTTTTCCAGCCTAGATGATTCTGTAATGCAGGAGGAGCATGGTAGGGGAAAATACAGCAAATAGTTAACAGTGCTGTTGGGTATTAACAGAAGAATTGAGGGCTAGAAGTGATTTTATTTTTTAACTGCGTTCGGCAATATCTTCTAAAATTTTCATTTTCTTCCGGTTACACGGGAGGAACTGCTTTTTTTTTTTTTTTTGTCTCATAATGCACTTGTTTGGAGGCTTTTGGGTGGGTTGTCTTTTTTTAAATTCTTGCCACTATTACTTCCTTAGTGGGTAAACTGACCTCCGAAAAAGATCGTTTCCTTTGCACCTCTCCACCTGCTTTTGCAGTTCCAAACGTGACCCCTCAGAGCGTGCCACTGGCTGACATTCACCCAGCCACTGCGAGTGCTGTGGATTGCTCAAGCAAAAAAAAAAAAAAATAGGTGTCCCTGACGTGCCAGATGCTCTGCACTGAGCACCGGGGGTTGGAAGTGGTTTGTGTAGCAGCCGTCTGCGTTCATTAGCCGTTGGCTCCTACGGCAGGTGAGGTGGTGGCCAAGGGTCCTGTCCCAGCTCAGGGCTGGGGCTGGGCCCTGAGGTGGAGTCAGCAAGGGGCCATCAGCTTACCTGGGACAGCAAGCGCATCTGGGCGTGAAGTTTAGTGAATTAGACAGTAGGAAATACACGTGATGAATTCGGTTTTTATTCGAAAAAAAATTCTCAGCGTAAAGGTAGTAAACGTGGGTTAAATGGCTGCAGTCACATCAAACCAGTTCTGAGGCTGACTGAAGCTGGGCTCTTCGCTTTCCCCCACCACGGCACATTTCGGCGCTCTCTCCGCATTGTAGGTGTTTCGGGGGTTCACCAGGAAAGCCCAAGTAGACTTCGACAGAGGAGAGATTTGGAGTTATCTTTGACTTTTATGGACCTTTTTTATTAAAATGCTTAGTGCTCTAAATGTAGAAATAAGAAACTCATTTATCTTGACAAAAGTGCTGCCATAAACTATTCAGCACTCATAAAATAACCTTTTAAATTATTGTTTCTGCTGGTATCGATAAATTCATACAAAGTGCTTAAAGGTCAGGCATTGCCAGAAAAATGTCTTTTCATCTTGTTAATTAAAGGTTTATAAGAATGTGCACCAGCTTGCTCTTTGGACAAATTGGAAAAAAAGGGAGGAGAGGAAAAAAAAAAAAAAATAGCCCCACACGGATGAAAATGATAGTGTGGAGTTGGTGAGTGACAAGTCTTTGATCCACCGTGCTCACCATGGCAAGGCTGGAGAGTTTGTGAGTGAAAACAGGTGGCGCTGTTAACAGGAGGAAGAAGAGGGGGTTTTTTTTCCCTTTTTGCCCTTTTTTTGGGCAGGAGGCAGCTTCATTACTCACCTCTTGCAGCTGAGGATCCAGCTCGAAGCGAAGTGTTGAGGTGTGAGCAGTACTCGCCCCGTTGTAGCAGAGCCACGGGGAGTTTGTCTAGTTCTCATTGCCTGGCTGAGAACATCAGACATTTTTTGTTTGATTTGATTTGATTTTTTTGTTGTTGTTGTTTGCCAGGCAAGTGGTTTTATCTGCTCATTCGTTTACCACTTCGGCTGGAACAAAGCAATGCTGTGAAATGCACTGCACAAAGTACCCAGAGCCAAAGTGCCCAACCATCCCGCCCAGCACCGGCACCTCCTTCACTGCACAGACCACAACTGCCAGCCCCTCTGGTTTCCACTTCACCCCTTTCTCCCATCGTCCTGGAGACATCCTGGTCCGATCATTAAAATCTGACCTAAAAATCGGGCGACTCAGATGTGATCCTACGCCAACAGACGAGATGAGGTTAATCAATCACACGGATGAGGCACTGGGAGTGAGACGTCTGGCTTGCACTTCCCCCTGCACCACGGGCTAGCCCCGACAACGTTATTTTACCTCTAAATCTCGATTTTTTTCATCGCTAAAACAGAGACAATAATACTGACCTAGGTGAAGTACTCAGAGATAACGGATGAAATGTGTTACTGGAAAAGTACAGAGGTTTCTCTCATTGAATTCTGCTGATACAACAGCTTGAACTATTTATCGCCCGAGCTGGGAAACAATAACAAACCCATGTAAATAGTGAAAATAGATTCGTAGATATCTCTGTCTGAACATACTATAGTGCTATTATTAATGTGAGATTAAAGTTCTGAATTTTCTCTCAGCCATGTGATTTTCATACTGAGACTGTATCCTTGAATATTAAATAACAGATCCTTGCTATAAAACCATTTGTAAACATGAGGCTGCATCTTTGTCACTGCAAATTTCATAACCTGAGAATGCCATGATTTGTTTTTGCTCTCTCGAGGTTGCAGCAGAACTTCCACTTCAGGAAAACAAATCTGACAGATTTTTTGAGAGTGCAGGTGACAGAACTAATGATAGTTCATTTCTCTGATACCCACAGACAATCCCCCCTGGCTTTGTCTGCAAGCGAAGCTGAGAGAACAGCGCAGAGTAGTTTTATGGTGTTTCTTCTTTCTTCTCCCGTTCCCATTCCTTCTGGCTCAATCGTTCTGTGGTTTGAAACATGAACCGGCGCTGGCCCAACGATGCACCCAGAGGCTGAACTCCTCCCTCACAGGACAGAGGCTTTCTGCTCTAGACAGGGTTGGCTTCTTGGTTTGGTTTTTTTTTTTTTCCTTGTGGCTGATATTTGAAGTAGTACAAGAAAGGAGATTTGTTGCTCAGACGTGGGGGTTTTGTGCCTTCTATCAGTTGATAACTGTATCTTATCTAACTTCTGAGTAATTTGATTCTTATCTTTATAGTCAATTCCCAGCTTCACTCAGTGTCAGCACTTCGTATTTTAATAAGTGGAATTCTGTTGGCCAGTCTGAAAACCCCTTGCAAATCCACACGTATCTGCAGGAATAGGAATATCAGGGTGTCTGTCTTCAAGGTCAGAGGTAGCATGTTTAAAAACGACGAGAGGTGCCGCCACACTTCCAAGCAGGACCTTCGGGAAGGAATAACTTGTTTTAACTTTCTGTAGAGGGTGTGTGTGGAGCCCAGGAGAGGTTGTGGAGCTCCTCGTGTCTCCAGGGAGAACTCGGCCATCGCTGCATTGTGAGAGAAATCTCGTTCTGTTTATCAACAGTGTCGGGACGGAGGGAAAAACATAGATCATACTTGTGATAAACTTCCAGTTCCTCTAGTGCGGGTTGGCGCGTTCGTTTTGGTATTTACCTTAACGATTTTATTGTTAATATGGATTAATTTTAGCTCATCCTAATACAAGGCAGGAGGCTGTGATAGGTCTAATAAATAGCAGTAGCAGCAGGTGGCAGCTCAAGTTCTCCGTCTCTCCGGACTGCAGGAATTCATCACATCGTCCCTCCCAATGTGTGAGGCTGTGATATGGTAGACAGGGCACAGAAGTCGTTCGTCCAGATAGGCTGTAATATCTTTCCTATTGTTTTTATTCTCACGTGTCACCCTGCAAGGATAACTGTGGTAGAAATACCCGCTTTTGTCCCTCACTCCGCTGCCAACACTTCTACTTCTGCAGGAGGGTCTGACTGACTTGTTCTGGCACCCAGGGGTGGAAGTGCTGCCCCCTCCGCCCCCCGCCCTTGGCTCAAGACAGAATTTTAATAGAGTGTATTTGTCCATGGATGATCCAGGGTACTGGTAATCCATGAGTACTCGGGGAAAAATTGAATTGCGTGTTTATAACTGCACAGCTCTCCTTGTTGTTCTAACTTACACAAATCTTATGCAGATTTTAGTCTTTGCTGAATATATAACATCACACCCCCAAATGTCTCCAAGAGGAGTAGCAGAGTTAAAAATATAAACTCTGTAGGACAAGATTATTAAAAATATTCTGCATGAAAATGCATGGTGTTCTTACCAAACACTGTAGTTAGGATGAAATAGGCTGTTGCACCGCTGTTGTTGAGGTCTGGGGAGAACGTCTTGACACGGACCTGACGCAGTTTTACTTTCCATGAGCTGATTACATGATAGTTTCCTTTTTATCGACATATTTCATGACCAGATTGGGGTAATATTAGTTTAGTTTATCTTACTGACTGTGATCCGATACTTTGGTTTTGAGGAGAGTTAAATTTAGAGGAATTCAGTTGAATCTGTTTTCCTTTCCTTATTATTCATTTCTATCGGCCTGCTAAGTTTTTGTGATCGGTGACTGAGTTTCTCTTGCTGTTACAATGACAAGCATCTGCTTACTGATATCGGCATGTCCTAACAGTGATTAAGACATGTTAGACAGAAGATATAAAACCTTGTTTTGAGACTGTTGCCCAATTCACCAAAATATGAGCTGTATTCAGGAGCGAAGGAATGAAAGAGGGTGAAGCAAAGTTCTTTAGACCTGTGGCCCAATCTTAAACTTATAACCTATCTGTCCTTTTTAATGGAGAAAATGAAGTACAGGTTATTTACAACATCTCAGATCCAATATTTTAGGAGCCTCTGTGGGTGAGGCTTGAAAAAGAGGTGCCATTCAAACCATCTATAACAGAACTCATACATCTATAGATATCTCTATCACTGCAGATAGTTGAAAAGTCATGGAAGGACTGAGGCTAAACAGGCGGAGAGATTT
The DNA here is from genome assembly GCF_003259725.1 of Athene cunicularia. Classification (NCBI taxonomy): domain Eukaryota; kingdom Metazoa; phylum Chordata; class Aves; order Strigiformes; family Strigidae; genus Athene; species Athene cunicularia. The sequence goes on from NW_020799092.1 coordinate 27,420,616, forward strand.
TTTTTGGGGGTGGAAGCTTGTGTGTACTTGACTCTATTACAAAAACTTATTTTGCGTACTCTTGGTATCTAACTGTATTAATAAAAATTGTTATCATATTATTGTATGATAATATATTATTATAATATAATTATACGATAATATAATAAAAATTATAGTATCATTAAAGATAATACTGGGTTAACACACAGTTTCTCCGTCTACAAAGTAAACGTTATGTAGGATACAGCAATGCATTTGCTCTTAGAAGGAGCTACCTCCAACAAATATTTTAAATAAGCTTTGAATAAAATTGCTATACATCTGGGAGAAGAACAAGTAGAGAAGATAAATGTTGAAGGTAATAGCTGCTCTGCTGGCCCAACTGGATGTTGTCTTAGCTGAATGTTGTGTTACAGCTTGCCATAGTGGATTTATAGGTCGCTTTCAGTTTTAATAATTCAGTATTTACTATTTACTAAGACACAGTGAACTTCCCTTGTGACCCTGGCTACCGGGAGATGCATCATCTCACCAAGGCGGGTTTTGAAGTTTCACTGTGGCGTGTTCCACCTTTCTTCAGATCCCTTGAAAACAAGCCAGCGCCCGCACGCTTGTGTTTGCTTTGTGTGCCAAAAAACCTTCACAACAAGGAGCCGTGTCCTTTGCGCTCAGAGGTACCAAATGCTCTGAGGGGACAATAGGCTTGAGTTGAGAGGGCTTTGTGGAGAAGGGTAAAGAGGAGGAGGAGGCTCTCACCCTTTAGGCGGGAGAAAGCGCCTCGAATGAGCTGGTGTATTACACCTCTCCATCGCGCGTCGGGAAGAGACTCAGAGCTGCAAGGGGAACCACTGGGTCGGGCAGATTCTGTCTGGGGAAGCCGTGCAAGTGTTTAAAGCTCTATTCAACTGTTTTTCTTCCAACAGACTTTGGGAACTATCACTGCAGTGCCCATTAAGGTTCCTCAGGTCAGCTCCTTGCAGAGGTTGGCAGGACAAGGACCAGCAGTGCTACCTCAGGTACAAAATACAGTTCCAAAGAGGGGGTTGTGTCATTTGATATGTGTTCTGTTCTGTTCCTGTCTGGTGCCCGGGCCTGGGTAGGTCAGCACGCTCATTTTGCTGAATAAAGCCTCACCTTCAGTGAGTTGAACAGCAGAGTTGGGATTTTCTCCAATTCGGGGGGGGGGAATAAAAAAAGGTAAATCAGTTTTTCTGGGAGCATACTGTTAACACAATGAAAAGCTATAAAAAATCTTGTAGATTCATTGCGGGAGAACAAAGTACATACGGCAAAATGTAAATTTATGCTTTGTAAGATGAATCACAAATCACAGAAGTGAAAATTTGCGATTCTGTAATTAAGAAAAGTGGTGGAAGTATTAACCTTTCTGTTCAAGGTTTAGCCTCACACGTTCTTTTACTAACTTACTTGCCTTATCCCTGTCTGCCCCAGTATGAAGTTTCAGCCCAAGTAACCCAGGTGCCAGACTGAGGCAAGGTTGACCGGAGTAAAAGGAGAGTTACACTCACAGATTTTTCAAATCTTTTCAAACTGTGTTTTCTTTTCTGAACAGCCATCACCGTTTCCCCAACAAAGCACTTTTCTTCCACGTTTCAGCCTTGGTTCTCAAAAATTTTGCATGTCATTTTCAACAAGTGTTTTGCTGCAGTTCTGTGGTTTGCTTTTTGGATTCGTGATTGTTGGGTATAAACATATTTCTCCTGTGTGGCCCTTAGAGGTCTGTTTCTAAGATGTGAACGCTTATCTAGCATTGAAGTCAATGCTGGGTTTTCCTTCCTTTTTTTTTTCCCCTAATATTTTCTTTGTGGCAGAATCTTATAGAAGATCTGTGAGCTAAATCTGCCTGGAGGAAGGAGTATTTCCAAGATAAAGTTCTTAAATTCTCTCTTTAAATTACATTTTGTGGAAGGCAAAGTTGTGAACATAAAGGAAGGTTATAGTTTTGTTATCGAGTTCGAGACTTTGCTTTTCAGTTGTTCTTACAGCATAATAACACATTGATTTCTGCCATTTTGGGGTGTCAAAGATGAGCAGATTGCTCCTGAAAATAGCTGAGGTTCAAGAGCAGCTGAAAGACCTGTAACAGGAGCTTAAATTATCATTAAGGTTATGTTTCAGCAATGATGATGGCATTGCAAATGCTGCACTTAGGGAAGCATCAATGTCCTCTACTTCTGTTAAGTAGAAAAATTTTCATTCAGCGTTAGATTCAATTTTGAAGAATTGGAGAAAGTGGAGGAAGCTGATTTCCTCAACTTTTTGGAAAGAACACATATCCTTTCTGCCTTGCCCTTTAGCTCACGGCAATATCTTTTGTTTGTATTTCACTTTGTTTCAAGCCTCTCCTAGCGCAGCTTTCCATTGCAAACCTATTTATACAATCATACTTAATACTAATGAAACACCAGCCCTTCCTCAGCAGCCCTGAGCCATAATTCACTCAATTTTCTATTTCATACAGAGAGCACGAGAAATAAGCACACAGCAATCTCATTTCTGTCAAAACTAAATATTAAGTAGGCAGCTGTATGTGTTACCAGAGGTACGTCTTACGTTTTGAGGTTTTTTTTCTGGCTTTTTCACAGGCCTTCTTCAGCAAGAGCCTGCCCTATTTACAGGCTGTGTCCTCCTTTGCAGCTCATCACGGGCTATACGTTCCTCTCCCACGCAAAGCTTACGGAGAAGTTTTAAATTTCCATATTGCTTCCTAGCGGGGAACTCCCTCCACCCGTCAGAGCTTTCTGCCTGATGTCTTAAGAGAGATCAAGTTTTCCTCTATGAGTGGAAGGTTTGGCTTCTAACTTAACTAGTCAAATGCCTGCAAAATATATTTAATGGAGCCGTAAATCGGCGATGTAAAGCTGTCGTTGCCCAGAGGCTCCTGGTGCAGGTGATCTGCTGTAAGGGGGCTGCAGCACTGTCTCACTGTGAAAGCTCTCCTTTGTGACAGGAGGTGAGTGCATGGTCATCTCCGGCAGATCTTGAGGGTCCGTAGGAATCTGTGGTCCAGGAGAACTGGAAACTTCACACAGAAATATAAAAATAGCAGGAAGCAAGGCCGTGTGACAACACGGAGGTATTACAGCAAAGAACATCTCGTCCCTCTTCTCCCTCATAGCTCTGAGAAAACAAGTGCTGAATTAAAAATTATTTTGGAAATGAAGGGGCGTATAGTATGTTCCAGTAGGAGCTGGAAAATGTGCGGAATGAAATCCTGTGGCAGCCCCCGTCCTCTCCACTGGCTGCAAACCTCCTTGTGCCCCCCTGGGGGACCCGCGTGGCCCTGCCAGCCTAGGACTGACTTTCCGAGAGTCAGCTTTGCCACTCTCTCCCAAGCATGCTGACGGGTTTGGCACCTGCTGAAACCTTCACTTTGGCTGCCCGCGCAGCAGCAAGTTGAAGGGACAGCTTTTCCAGAGCAGTACGGTGCCTGTACTCGTGCACGTTAGCTGTGGCTGCACCTCGTGCTGCGAGGTGTTGCACCTTCCCCGAGCTCCATCTCTGCAAAGTCTAGCTTAACAGGGAACCGTGTAGAGCCCTGATAGCACGGAGGCCGAAGCAGCAAAGGCTTTAGTAAGCCCACCTGCATGCCTGCCTAGTTGCTCAAGCGCCAAGCCCAGGTGTGGTTTGTCGAGGGCGGTGGCAGGCACCTCAGCTGCCTTCATCTGGACGTGCTGCTGCCTCTCGTCCTGTTTAAGGAGGGCTGGGGGGGTGTTGGGGTCCCTTTTGGGCTCCCTGCCCTGCTAGGAGCCTGCTTGTCTCTTGAGTCACTCTCTGGAAGCGCCTTCGCTCTTCCCCGGGTGGTTTGTGCTTCTGTTTCAGGTGCAGGTAGGGTCAGGGGCTGCGTTCCCAACAGCACACGCGACCTGACATCTCTCCTTCGGGCCAGTTTCACCATTTCTTTGGAATTTCAGACTCCCTTTAGATTTAGCTGTAGGCATGAGAGGCATAAACATTGTCAGGCTGGCTGGAAAGAAGCGGGAATCCTCCATTTAAGGGTTCCTCATCACATCTAAATGAGTTTTACATTTCTGATGCCTTCGTTCTCCTAATCTCGACAGCCTCGTGATTTACCTCTATGCAGTCAAGCAGGGAAATACCGCTCAAGTAAACTGAGGCACTTAACAATACTTATGTAAAACAATACGTACAGCTTTCTCATTTTCCACATTGTACAGATACTTATCATTTGTTTTGTTCATTCGAATGGGTTTATGATATGACCCCCTGGGAGCTCTTCCATATGGGGAATGAAGTTTCAAAATCTGCACATTCACAAATGGCAGCAAAATCCCATCATTTAGTGCAGAGCTGCTATTAAATGGTGAGCAAACAAACATTAATTACAAGTTCATTGCACAATACAAACAATATTTCTTTAGGCATCCATTATTTGCTAAAACAAGCCTCTTTGGCAGACCTGGTTTTTTATTTCTTTTTTTTTTTTTACAGAATATAAAGTTAGTTTTACTTTCATCAGATAAGTAAAATTTCTGTTCTGAGCTGTGATGTTGGGTAAGTTAATTCCAGATAGTCTTTCTCTTCTTACTTTGGCCTTTGAGGTTTCCAGCTGGATGAGATGTTTTGAAACTGCAGACTTCCCACTGCACTCTGAGAAGCAAATCCTGGAGGTTCTCTACTCTGGCACACGGGTGATGTGCTCTTCTGCTCTTGAGCTGTTCCTCTGCCTCATGGCAGCCATCAGCTGTAAGGCGAGAGCAGCTTTAGGTCAGGTTGGGGCTCCAATTTCCAGCTGCAGTGCAGACAGTCTGTCTATTTTGAACTGGTTTACATAAAAAATCAAGTCACGCTGAAGGCGTGTGGGAAGTCTGATTTTCTGTTCTTCGAACGGAAGATTTTAAATGAAATGGTGAAAATACTCAGATAAACCTCCCATTTTGTTTGAGCCCAATCCAGTTCTCATTGAAATGAATGGCGAGGCTGTGACCATCTGAATAGAAGTTAAACGGGGTTTTAATGATCTTTTAATGTTCTGGTCTCTGGATGTTCCCAAAACTTTAAACGCACCTTCTCATTTTTAAAATTCCTTTTCCTAGTTGTCACGAGCGCAGTTCCACTGATGGCTAGTGCTTCTCTTCAGGGGTGTGCCAAACCCAACCACTGCTCCTGCCTTCCCTGGTGATAGGGCTTCTGGAAGATTCCTTGAAAGGAAAATGTCTCCTGTAGACAGAACCCAAGTTGCGTGATGCCACTGTGTACTGGAGAAGAAATGTGCTAACAGATTGGTCTGTGTCAAAGCCTCTCTCTGTCTCCATCATAAGTCTAAAATTATTTTAAAGTGTAATGTGTTAAGAGTGCACGTAGCCATTAGAAGTGGGAAAATACTACTAAATGCAAGTCAGCATTTTGTGAAACTGGAAAATAGCAGATATACACGTTTGTGTAAAAAATTACACAGAATTGTGCCATGGAGAGACAAGAGCACTTCATTGTTTGTGTGAGTAAGGAATAATTGAATTCGTGACGTTGTTGTTACAATACCAGAGGAGAAAAGGACGGCAGTCCCCTAAGGGATGCCGTGCACCTTCCTGGTGTCTCACCCTCAGCACTTCCAGGGGATGTGTCGGAGTGCTAGTGGAGGAGAAGAGGGATAATCTCATTCAAGGTAACTTAATCAGTGGTGGTCTGTAACCAGGCTAAGGGTTTTGCAGAAGTATTTAATATTCATTGACCGTATGCATGCAGAAAACAGAAGGAAGGTTTGCAGAGGCCTGGCTGAAAATGTAGCCCTTAATAAAGGGAGTTGTTAATCTGTTTTGTTCTGTATCAGCTTTTATCGTGTCTGTATTTGGAGCACCTTCCAGGAATGTGTTAAGCACAAAGATTAACATCTATCATAAGCTATTTCTTCTCTCATCCCTTCCCTTTGGGAAGAAGCGTGTTGTGCAGCTGAAAGTTCTGCTTAGGGCTCCCTTTTATCAGTTTGCTTATTTTTGATAGGCACGCTACGATTAATTAATAAGCTATATATTTCTGTCAGAGGAGAATAACATAGAAAATGTTTCTTGTAGAAAGTGATGAGGTTTGTGCCCTTAATCCATAGAGAAGTTGGGCCACCAGCCTATGCGAGCATCAGCCTTGCTGTAGAGACGCCCTGCACCAGAGACACGTGGCCACCTTGGCCTTTCATACGAAGCCTTTACGGGGAAAGCTTTGAAGATTGGGTTGAAAACACGGTACTTTATTGAAAAGTCTGTGGGACTCTCGGTTACGCACCGGTGGATAGGTTTGCTAGGTAGCCTGTGTCGCCGAGAGAGGCGTGGGCTTGTTGGAGCACCTGGAGTGCTCCGTGGTGTGTTATTTTACACCGCTGTAGTGCAGCCAAGACAGAGGGAGGTACGGCTAAAGTGGTGGGATAAGAACTGTTCCTTGTGGATGGGGGTATGCTGGAGGTGGGCAGTGATGAGGAAACTGCTCTTCTGCAGGATGGTGCAGGGGAGAACTTTGTAGAGTCAGGCTGATGGTTGGGCTCAGTGATCCCAAGGGGCTTTTCCAACCGGAATGATTCTGTGATTCAGTGATGTGGTGTATCAAGGGGGACTACACCCAGATGCAAATTTTCTTAAGTACCTTCGTCTCTTACCTCTGTCTGAGTTTTGATGTCAGTTGTCTGTTCCTAGTGAGAGAAATGATTCAGGGTGATGGGGAAGGGGAGGCAGAACTGGCTGTTACTGATGCTTAAGACCTTCGGATCCGATCAGTGTCGTCAACATTGTGAAAAGGACCTGCATGGAAGTCGGGTCTCCATGGCAGTCTGCACGTAGGAGCCTAATGTATCCATACAACCCCCAGGAAAGATTCAAGCTGTTTTCACAGAATCACGGAATTGCCACAGAACCATCTGGTTTGGAAAAGCCCTTGCAGCTCCTCCAGCCCCACCATGACCCTCCCC
>NW_020799092.1:27427581-27502123 GCF_003259725.1 Athene cunicularia
CTTTTTCTACCTTCTTTGTCTCTATGACAGCACGGGAGCGGCTCACCTGATTGGGATGTAGCTCAGGAAACGGGTTGCCCACGATCACAGTTGCCTTTGTCAGCGGTGACACACATCGGGCTCTCCCACCGCCGCCGCTCAGCGGTTTGCTCATCTCTGTGGTGCTCAACAATTGCTGCTCCCCAGAGCTGGAATGGAAACCTTCGGGCTTCCTAGAGGGACAGCTGGATGGAGCTTAACGATGTGGGATACACCCAAAGTTGTATTAGTCGCAGGAGCTGATCCCTTCCTGACGTAAAACTCTTTGAAATACATGAAACGAGGGGTCGCTGAGCAGGAGAGCGCTCTGCACAGCTCACAGGACTGGGCTCCCTGTGATATCCCCGTCTGAAGAGCAGCCAGCCCCCGCCTAGTGAATTCTCAGGGCTGGGAATATCTTCTTGAACACCGCGCTCACCTGCGGGCTATTTGAGAAGTACCAGGGATGTCTGAATATTCCCGTCTAAAATACATTTTTTTTTTCTGTTATTGTGGGTATCGAGGAAACTCAAGAACAACACGGGTTTGTGAAATCATATTCAAGAAGCAGCGCTCTCTTCTCCTGCATTTAGAGCCCCGGTAGTATCACATTCTGTTTTGACAGCTGTCAGAAGTTAAATGAAAGATATTTGGGGAGAGGAAGGCTGAGCTACAGGAGAATTGTTATTTGCAGCGCTCGCCAACAGTTGCAGTTTTCAGTCAGGAACATACATGCTGTCTGTTATTCTGTCTCTTTTCTTCTCCTCTGCTCAACTTTTGTGCCTTTTCTTTCTGCGGCTCTTGTCACGGGGACCGGCGCCGTCCAACCTGTGCACCTTCAGTGGGAAACGTCTGTTTGATTCCTCGCCTGTGAAATGCAGCCTGTGCCCTGCCCTAGTTTTTCTCCACTTTTTCTCCAGTGACTGTCAACTTCCAAACTCCTGCTAGTGCCACTGTCCTCCTTTCATCTCCCAAATTTAAGCTGCGGCTTTGCCGTGAGGAGAAGGAATTGATACTTGCTCTTCCCTTCATTTTTTTTCTTCCCAGCTGACACCATTTATCCTCACAGATTACTGTAGCAGTTTGGTTCTTAACACGAAACGCTGCTAAAGGTCCTTCATTTAGCTATTTACTGTGTTTAAATAAATACGCTCTCACAACGTTAGCTGAACTTGCCGGGGAATTTTCAGACTTAAAGACCGCGATACCTCCTTTGTGTCACACGGTGGCAGAAAACACCCGGCGTATGTTCTTGTGGTGGATCCTGTCGGATTATTTCAGTATGAAGCACTGCATAGAGAATATTTTACTTTGGGAAATGAAGTCTGTTTAATTGTCTGTGCAGGAAGAGCTTGTTTTATGGCGAAGTGATACACATTCATCCACCACTTGCAGAACGTGTGTTAAGGGCGTGTGTAGGATTCACTGAGGTATTACATCTGGCAGTCAATATATAGATGTAACAGTGCAGAAAAGATAATTATATAGCCGGAATATATATAGGCATTTAGTTTTAATTAGGCTTTTGATTAAATATAAAAGTGCAATTAAGAGTGACAGTTACAGTAGATCCTGGTAGACTGCATGACAGTTTTTGGCTCGAAAAGCTCCTGAGCTGATTTTTTTGTCAGACTTGATTTTTTCTAAGGATCTCAGTGACGGTTCTGTTGAATCTTTGATGTGAACTACTCCTTATTCTCTCTCTCTCTCTCTTACTCTGTATATGTGTGCTTATCTGTGTGTTTACAGTATTTCTGTTGGTAACAGATGTTACATTAATTGAAAAGAAAATTATTTTCTTTTAAGGAGAGACAATTAACATTTAGATGTTAGCCAAAGAACTAAGAATTAAATTCGGATTTTTTTGCCTCGGTAATACATTTTAACAGCGTTTTCCCAAGCTTCTCAGACTTTCTTTTCTGAATAATGATACTATTTCTGTGAACATGAAGCATGTGAGCATGAGTAGTTTGCTAACGGCTTACGTATGAGAGACTTATGTAAGTTATAGGAAGGAAAGGATATTATTATGAAAATTTAAAAGTAGGTATTCCAAAATGGCCCTTGTATGACTGACTCTGACACGGGCATGAACAAGTTGCTTTAGGTACCGTGTCTCCTATTGCCCCGAGCTGTTTATGTTAGAAGCCTTAGTTTTGCTGAATGTCTGGGCTGAGATGGGTTTAAACCAATCCTCTGTGCGCTACTTTGGAAAATAAGACCGTTAACTAATTATGTATGTGAAGCTAATTATAGGCTCCTCTCTTAAACAACTTGGCCAGGGTATTTGTCTGTTATCTTAACTAAATAAATCAAATAATCATTACATACAGTGATTGGATAGGGGGAAAAAGAGCAAAAACCTCTTTGGTGACAGTCGGAGTCCCGTGACTGTGGTTAGTCGTAGCTCAGTTGGTTTAGCATCATTCCACAGTGGGTCTGTGAGTCCTTCCAGCGTTCCCCCGAAGTTGTGAGCTGAACACAACAGCTCCTGCCTCGGTCACGAGTCTGAGGCAGGACCTCAGGCAAATCCCCCTCTTCGCTCTTCTTCGGCTCTGTTCCCTCTTTCACTTTCCACCTGCCTTGGTTGCTGACAGCTGCACCACTCCCGAGCAGGACTGTGCCTCTGATGCACGTTTGCGCTGCTCGTAGGTGTTGGGATCCTGCTGGCCCCTGAGGGACACGTTGTCCAGGCAGAAAGAGCTCGCAGTATGCGTGTTGCTGCACTTAATATTCACTGTGGGGACAAAGGGGTACGGCTCCTCCTTGACACTACCGAGGGTGATGGACACTATAGAGGATGAGCCCTGTGGGATGAGGCCGGGCTGGGTGGGGCTTTGGGCAACCTGGGCTAGCGGAAGAGGGGTGGGACTGGATGATCTTTAAGGTCCCCTCCAACCCAAGCCATTCGAGCGTTCTATGATTCTGTAATTTTCTGCACATCAGTAAATCCCCGCGTTTTCATTAAATTGCTTACTTAGGCTCAGGGTTGGAGTCAGCACATTGGAAGGGCTCCTGCAGGCTGCGGTGCGGTGACACAGGCAGCTGTTTCCCGTGTCTCTCTGTTACAACTTGTCATTTTGGTTCACAGTGTGGAAGGTGCGAGAAGTGACAGGACTAAATAAGCACAGAGGGAACCGACTGTTTTATCTGGCCGCGTTAACGAATAAACTGGGAGTGAAGTTAACTTCATGTGAAGCAGTTTAAATTATTTATTTTCGATCCTGGAACCGTACTTAATACGTTGTTAAGGCAGAGCCATGTTGACAGGATGACGTTAATTACGCCACTTGGAAACACGTCGCATTAGCTGAGAACAGTTGTGTGCAGCTATCAGTCATGGCTCTGGGTGAAGCCGCAGCCTTCCCAAACCTTGGCAAACTGTTTCCCCCTCCATCCGTGGAAGTTCCTTCTGCATCCACCTGCAGCTGCAAACTACCTCTTTACTTACAGTGACCAAAAAAAAGGCCTGGAGAGTCAGTCCTGTGAGGATCCAGGGAAGGAGCTGGGAGTGTTCAGGGTGAGGAGGAGGAGGCTGAGGGGAGCCCTCATCCCTCTCTGCAGCTCCTGACAGGACATTGCAGAGAGGCTGGGGCTGGGCTCTGCTCCCAGGGGATCAGGGACAGGACAAGAGGGAACGGCTGGAAACTGCCCCAGGGGAGGGTCAGGCTGGGCAGGAGGAGAAAATGTTTCCCAGCAAGAGTGGTCCGAGAGTGGAACAGGCTGCCCAGGGAGGGGGCAGTCCCCATCCCTGGGGGGTTTCAGGGCCGTTGGGATGAGCTGTGGGGGATGTGGGGTAGGGGAGAGCTTTGTAGAGTCGGGCTGAGGGTTGGACTCGATGATCCCGAGGGCTTTTCCAACCTGAGTGATTCTGTGAAAATACGAAGTTCAATGGTTGTGGATTTCTTTTCTTCCCCTCTCTATTTTTTCTTTTGGTCAGCTGAGTGATGGTGTGATTGATCTCCTCTCCATTAGACGTGGCACATCTTAAAAACGTTACTTCATTCACTGATCCGCCAGCATAAATGCCTACGCTTACTGTTCCTATAAATGCTTTCCCACAACCCCCTTAATGATTCAGTTCCCACTCCTTAATTCATAGCAAGAGTGTTGTGTCCTTCAGAACAGGAAATTACTGCGTCTGGGGTCTCCACTCTCTGCAAAGGCTTTGGCTTAAACATCCCTGCTGAGAACTGGATGGGGCTCGAGTAGCATTTGTATGGATGTGTGCTAATAAAAGTGAGGAATTGACTTTTCCTTCCCTTCTTGTTCAGCATTGCAATGAGTTAAGGACTCCAGAATGACCCAGCTGAGGAGCGCTGGGAATATATCTCCAAGTGAATGAATGGCTGGCTCCTTCGAGCTGCTACATTGCCTTTTTCCAGATGCTCCCGTTCCGTGGCTGATGCAATTGGGGATTCTACTGGGAGAGCGCACGTTTGCAGTGTTGCAAACGGAGAGTTGCAGTACAACTCCCTGACGGGAGGGGGCAGAGAGGGGGGATGAGTCTCTGGAGCCAAGGAATTAGGAAGTATTTCTGTGCAAAAGGGGCTGTTGGGCGTTGGAATGGGCTGCCCAGGGCAGGGGGGAGTCCCCGGGATCCCTGGGGGGGTTGAAGAGTCGGGCTGAGCCAGCGCTGAGGGATCTGGGGGAGTTGGGAATGGTCAGGGGGAGGGTCATGGTTGGGCTGGAGGAGCCTCAAGGGCTTTTCCAGCCAAGATGGTTCTATGATTATGTGATTGTTCATTACAGCCTGAGCTGCGCCTGATAACGTCTAACTCTGTTTGTAGGTTAGGCCAAAGACCCTGATTCCAGACAGCCTCCCCATCTCCCCGTGCAGAGACCAACCTTCCAAGCAGCCTCCTACCTTCCAGAAGGCAACCGTAGTCAGCATCAAAAACCCCAGCCCGGCCCTCCCGACTGCCAATAACACCGTCAGCCATGTACAGACGCCTAACAGCCAGTCACAAGGTGTCACCGAGTCTACAGCTATTTCATCACCTCTGAGCAGTGCAGGTGTGGCTTACGCCATCATTTCCACCTCCCCCAACAATGCAACTCCGATCAGCACCAGCGCAACTGTCTCTGTCGTCAACGATAGCATCAAAGTGCAACCACTCCTCATTAGTGCCGACAGCAAGGTGGGTTCTGCTTCTCACCACGGATTTTTTTTTTTTTTTTTTTTTTTTTGGTTATCAAACAGGGGAATTACATTGCAGATGGAAGCAGAATATTCCCCTGGGAGTGCACAGCCCTGTGCAGAGTGGTGTCAGTGGTTGCTTTTGAAGAAAATAATCAGAAAGCAATAGGAATATTCTTAAGGGGACGCATGGATGCTCATAGACATTAATCTGTGTACAAGCCTATTTTTTTTTTTTTGGTGGGAACAAAATGCATCGTTATGTAGCCTGACACTAATGGGACCGTATGATCTTCCATTTCCTTAAACCAATCCTCACTAATAATATCCCTGAATTCTGTGCAGGCTCAAATTTCCTATGGACTCCCTCTTCAATTATACAGTGATACTAGTTATATCGACTGACCCCGGGGGAGTATATCAAATAATCAGGCATTCCCTTCCACACTTTCGGGGAAGACCAGATGAAATGAGAGCTCAGGGTTTCGAACCTGATCAGCAGATAAATCAGTAGGAAAAAAAAAAAAATCAAGTTGTGAATTTCTTGTTTCCTCTCTGTACTGCTTTCCAGCTTTGAAATGCAAGAACTTCACCACTCTTACACCAGAAACAGATTCAATAAAGGCTGCCAGTGTACCCAGCACACATTCGCTGTAATTTGTGCTGGGATCCTGCTACTTTGGGTCTTGTTGGCAGCACAGGTTTTCATACAGTGCTAAAAAAGAATACAGCACCTAGGATGGCTCTTGAGGTAAATAAGAGCAGGCACCTCTTCCCCACTTCTCTAATATAATTTATTTTTCTCTTACTTAAACTGGCCGTTGGTTTAGAAAACCATCCTTTTTTATGCTCTCGACTCTTCTAGAGCGAGTTTATTGAGATAAAGTATCTAACAATTAACTAACATTGATTGAAAGTTAGCAACAAAATAGATCGAAAAGGCCCAGCGTTCAAATCTAATAACCTTCATCAAGAAGATGAGCTTGAGAAGGTCTTCTGTAGTCCTTCGTGAAGCTTTGATTGTGGGTATGAAGGCACGTGTGTAACTCTATGGTCAGAAATTGTCTTTCACGCCTTTTATTTTAATGGATTCTGAGATAACGTTACCTGCGCTGCATAAATCTTCATGTGGTGTTTTAGATATGAGCAGCTGCGTATGCTGACATACACGCATGTGTAAGAGGTCTGTGTAGTAACTCCTATCGTTCTAAACCAGAATTAATTTCGATTTAAAACACCTATAGTTGGTTTTGTTTATGCAAAACTGGACCTCCACTGCCCGTAACACCCTAACCCTGATCTCAGTTACACGGGTAGTACTGAGGAGTAACTTCCTTCCCATCCACGTGTGCTTACTCCGAAATAACACTGCTGTGACTGAGATCAGACCGTGCTTTTCGGTGGGTAGTAAACCCATCTCTTCTACCTATGTGCAAAATAAAATCAAAGGCAAGGCCTTAAAATCACTGACAGCGTGAGTGCTAAAGCCAGGCTGCTGAGTCAGCTCCAGAAGTCCTCTAAATAGAAAGTGTCCTAATTTTCAGAGGCACTGATCAAACGGCTCCCTTAGGCTGCAGCAGGTTTATAATGCACCGATAAAAATTAAGTTTTAGAAACGTAAGTATGGATTTAGAAGCCTAACCCAGGTACAACTTTTTCTAAATTTTTTTGGCTTGTGATTTGCTTTTGTTGTTTGTAGGGGTATCAAGTAACCCTTCAAAGAAGAAATCAAAGGTTTTGGGCAGAAAAAGCTGGTTTCGTATAGTGAATGCTCTTCTTTTATTTGTACATTTTCTTTTAGGTTATCATTATTCAGCCTCAAGTCCAAACCCAGACAGAAAGTAAAGTGGAGACAAAGAAACCTCCTGAAGAGTCAGCTCAGGGACCCCCTGCTACCAAAAAGAAAAAGGAGGAAAATCCAGAGGTGATCTTTTTTTCTTTTTTCTTTTTTTTTTTTTTCCTCAAATAAGTGAGCTACAGTCTGGTTAAGTTACGGGCACCGATTCTAAACATTTTTCTCTGTGTGTTTGCATTTACTGCATTTGTGCTCGTGGTTCTGCCAGCTGTTCTTCTCTGCCCAGTCACTGCAGTTGGGGTGATCTCCGCCAGTGAGGTGCTCGAATAAGTTTGGTTTGCATCATTCAAACCTCCCAGTGTCACCAGATGTAAGAATTGTAGCTCTCATAATAATCCAGGCGACTTGCGTGGCTATAGCTGTATTTCTTCTGAAAGGTGTATATGAGCTTATGATACTTTATTTTATCAAATATATACCGTCGGGTTTACAGGCTGCGTATGAGGTTGATTTAACGTTTCTTTTGTAAGATGAGCTTTTACGTCTTCCTTGTAATGAATCTTGCAATTTTTTAGATTGTATTTAACAATACAGTTTCTTGCCTTTGCTGTGTACATGAGGTTGATTTAACGTTTCTTTTGTAAGATGAGCTTTTACATCTTCTTTGTAATGAATCTTGCCGTTTTTTAGATCGTATTGAACAATACGGTTTCTTGCCTTTGCTGTGTACGTGTCTTCCCGCATGTACACGGATTCTTCCTAGTCTGAAATACATGAAAATTCTTCAGACTGGGCGAGAGAGTAGAAAGCAGGTTGAAGATTAAATCTCTTTAACGAACTGTATTTGTAGTGTAAAGTAAAAATATAAATCAGAAGCCCTTGTAGAAGTCGGGTTTCTCTTCACCAGGCATTTTGTTTTTCCACCAGATGTATCCACAGCGGGTTGTGTGCACTTTTGAGGCAGTTTGAGAGGTCACACGAACTGAATCTACTTCTGCTATGGGAAAGCTCAGCTCATCCGAAATCTTCACCTTACTAGTCTAGAAAATGTGTAGCACAAAAGAACCTTGGAGCTGTAGGTTCAGGAGGTTTATTACAGTATAAATTTATACTTGAGGAGTGTGGGTGGTCAGTTGTTTTACTTACCATTTTGAGGTTGGTATAGTTAAAACGGTGTTAAGGATAAATACTGGGGTTTAGCCTAGAATGTCACAGCTTTATGCAGAAGCACTGCAGAACTACATTTAGGAAACCTCCCAAGTTTAAAATTTGATCGTCATAGGAATCTTCATAGCAACCAAATGATGGGACTGTAGGGTCCTGTTTTGTTTAGGGAAACGCTTCCAAAAGATTAGTTATGGCGTAGCACCTTAGGGGCAGAAGGGCGAGTAGATCCTGCTTAAAAGCAGAATGCTAGAAAAAAACATCTCTTTTTCTTTGCCTGTATCTTATCCCCACAGAAAGAATATTGAGCAAAAAACTTCCGGAGAGATGCAGGAAGGGACCGTGGGACTGGGCACACTTTTTTTAGCGTAGCGTTCATAAATGTAATGAGCTTTTCATTAAATTGTTAACTAGAATATCCTGACTACCTGTTTTGTAACCAAGAACATTGCTCCTACCGTGTGTCTGGATGTCTTGGCAAGCACCATTTTCTGGGCAGGATGCTGAAGCTTTGCCCTTAAGCAGGACAGTTCTTTATTTTTCATAGATTTGTTCGATGGCCATAAATATCTAGGTCTAGAGTTAATTTCTTTTGTTCTTGGAAAGTAAACTTTAGTTGATTATCATGTATTTATGCAATTAGTGTAATTAGAACTAACAGCATAATTAGTGTAAATACATGTAATGACATAAATAGAACATGTAATTACAAAATGAAATGCTTTTGTAAAAATCTTTGTTTTGCCTCATGAAAAGACACACTGCGCATTTTTAAAAGCACTCGTGGCTTTTGAACAGATGAGTGAATTTAAAGCAAAGAGTAACGAAGATGCCATGATATTTTTAAAAAAGAAAATAGGCGGTCTGTGCACTTCTCTCCATACCTTTATTTATCTTCAAAGCACAAAACTGAGGCACGAGCTCCAATATGGCTCTGCGTGAGTCTTAGTCATGACAGGCTGGGATTTAACAAATCAGATGGAAAATTTAAAACAAATAAACCAGAAATCACCAGACTCACCAGTGGCCGGGAATCCCATATGCAGTTACCGAGTGTACCTGAACAAACAGAAAAGACTGAGGATAATTCTTACCTTTTGTTCCTCGCTCGGCTGTTCTGCTGGGAAGCTGGTTTTTGCTTAAAAGGAGCTGAGTTCAGCACAAAAAGAAAATGGGATTCTGCCCAAAAGTTTTTCCTTTTTTTAAAAAAAAAATCTATATTGGCAAAGTTTTCTCTTTCTGGCAACATTTTTCAGGACATTCTAGCAATCGCTGCCAAGAATGCTGGTTATTTAGCTCACAGTGGTTTTCATCCCACCTGAGAAGGACAAGAGAGACTCATTGCAATTGTGAACTATATGCTAGTGTTAGGCCTGGGCTGAAAATCTGGAGAAACTGAAGCCTCAGTTTTGTCTATTCCTGCACAGAGGAGAAAAAACAGACTCAGTGATATTTGAAAGAAAAGCTTTGCAGTGGAAGTGGTATTTTGAGCTGAATCCAACGAGCTACATGAGTGTGAAATAGCAAAACCCATAAAACCAAATATGCTGTTAATATAATATGCTTGTTAAAAAGAATACAGCTTCTACTGGGATTTTTTTATAAAAGGAACCATCTTTCAAATATCTATAAAAGCTAACCCTTCCTGTGTTTAATAGTGAGATAATTATCAAGTCCATTTATGAAGGCTCTTCATATGTTAAGCAAGTATGCTGTCATTACATTTAATTAGAGCTGTATTCAAATAATTTTAGCATGAAGAGAGGAAATTGTTTAGCAAGCATTCCAGTACTCAAATAATTTTAGTTTAGATGTCAGAAAATGTACGCTCCTCCTACAGTTTAATCTGGGGGCAATACAGGCTTTCCGCGCTCCGTTGGGAAAACACAATTGCACGTTCACCATTCCAACTTCCCGATTCTTTATCCAAATGTTATTGCCACTTCTGCTCGGAGCGGTGGGATGGATCCTGCCACCAAGTTCCCTTTTGGTGGGGGTGAAGTGAAACTTTTACTTCTGCTCAGTTGACTAATTTTCTTCTCGGATCTGCACGGTGGATCCCGGATCAAATATCCATCTTCCCCTTGAGGTGTGGGGCCCCCGCTGTGTCTAGCTGGTGTTTTAGACATGTGAGGAGTGAACCCTGTTGAAATCAAGGTCTGACATGCAAATGAAGACGTGTGCTTGTCATTACCACACTTCTGGAAGGCAGAAATGTGGCCTGAATATATCTAAACTGCCAGTGGTGAGATTCTACGCCACCATCTTTTAATCTACGGGGAGAGTTACGCACCAGGAGACTGCGGGAAGGAATATTCCTGTCTTAGGAGGTTGTTAGCTCACCTGTTCGACAAAGATATTGGCACGGACGTCCAATCCTGACCCTCAGATTTTGAAGCACCCACCCCACAGCTAGCTCTTTTAATTTAAAGAATGAGGATGTGCTTGCCTTCACAGTTTCACGGCGTGAAAAGTCAGAATTGCGAAGGAAATGGCAGTTCCAGTGACTTTCTAGTTGATTTTATCCTGAACTGAAATGAAAAATTGAATCATCAGGCTTTTCACAAAACAAGAAGGTCAAACTAATTTTGACTTGGAAGTGTTGAAATGTGTTCTCCTGACTCTTCTTTGATTGAAACAGAATGTTTTGACCTTCCACTGCTTAAACACTGTGGTTTAGTTTGACCTAAACATACACATTTTATTTGGGGCGAGTATGATATTTGCATCTTCTCATGGTCTTTGGATGCTTTATCAGAGCTGGAGTGTTGGCTTTGCTTGATTGGATATACTAGAGCTTGGGTTTTGTAGTCAGACTGTCTCTCCTGTGGAATTGCACCTCGTGAAAACACGATCCAACAAGATTGTTCAGCACAGCAGAAAGAGGAGAAGATCCCCACATTACCACAGATTTGACTCAAAACCAAGGAGTTCAGTTCCGTTTGGAACAGCACAGCAGAATTTGTTTCCCATCGAAAAGATAGAATAAAAGCTGCGGCAAAACTTTCCCTTCAAAGGAAAATTTTCCCAATGAAAAATCACTGACAGAAAATTTAGAATCTGCTCTAGTACTTGCCCTATTACTGCGTCAGCATGTTTTGAAGATTTGTCAGAATGAAGATGTATCTTGTGCATATATAGTGTGCAAGAGTTCTGAGTAATATTTTAGATCAGATTCCTCATTGCAAAACGAGTTCATCGGTGTCAGGAGATGTTTGTTCGCTCCTCATGGAGGGAAAATATTGGATCGGTGTACCTCTTCATAACCCATGCACACGATACTGCTCCTGGAACTTGGGAAGGGAAACTTCTGAAAGTGTTTTTGGGAGGAGGGGGACCTTCAGTATGCTTCAGGTGTCTTGTTTAGTGTTGTAAAGTTCAGTGGAAGCGTACCAGTGTTTTACTTCGGGCAGCTTGCTCACGTCCAATGAAAGCAGTGCCATGTCCGGATAGGAATAATAATACACAATGACTTCTCTAAAGAGTGAACTAACAAAGCAATTGATTGAATTAACTGAATTTTGATCATGCACTGTATAAAATCAGTAGTCATACAGCGTTGGCTTCGTAAGTCTCTGAACTGCTGAAGTTCGTGTAAGTCTTACAAGTAGGACGTGACTGACCCAGGCCTATCTGGGGCAGATCTTCAGTTCAGGTTCTTCTTCTTACTGTGCATTCAGATAAGGTACATTCCTAAAAGACCTTTACTGGGTTTATTCCGTCAATGCTAGACTTATTTATTTACTTACTTCTACCATGATTGTTGTAGTAGAAAATCTAACCGCTGTTTATTTTTTCCCTTAGAAAATTGCCTTCATGGTAGCATTAGGACTGGTTACAACAGAACATTTGGAAGGTAAGATGGCATATGTTGGTTTACAGGGCAGTTTTGGGGTGAAATCTTTTCTCTTGGCTGCTCTGCAGCTAAGAGGAATCGGTGATTCTGTCCTCTGAAGGGCGATGACAGATCAGGAGAAACGTGATCTATACACAGTTGTGCTTTTCAGCCTCAAAATAACGGGTGATCTTCCTTTGCTCTGCCTCCCGTCCCATCGCACAGAGCTCGAGGGCCTTGAGAGCTGGCTCTGTAGGCAGCACCAGCAGGCTGGGCACGAGCTGGCGTTTGGGCTCACTCGGTCACTACGGTCCTTTAAAGGATGTTTAACGACAATCAGGGAGGTGGTGGAGTCACCCTGAATGTTTAGCTGAGACGGGCCGTTGGGATGAGCTGTGGGGGGATGTGGGGTAGGGGAGAACTTTGTAGAGTCGGGCTGAGGGTTGGACTCGGTGATCCCGAGGGGCTTTTCCAACCTGAATGGTTCTGGGATTCTGTGAACTGGAGGATGCTGGTGAAGCAAAAAGCCTGCAAAGGCGCTGAGAAGCAGCGATTTGGTTGAAGAATCAGCGAGGTTCAGAGATCTTTATCCAGATCTTCCGTAGCAAGCACACCCTCTCCTCTTTCCCCACGTGGGATGGACTTTCATCTTTGGAGTTAATCCTCTCTGGAGTTCCACAGAATAAATCAGTGTCAGCTGACAACGATTCCTGATCACAAAAAACCCGTTAATGATAATTGACATTTACCATCCAGCCCATGGACCATCAGCAGCAAAGTACAGAGGAATTTTCCGTGCACTGAATTTGATTTCTGTGTGCCTTAGAGTCAGGCACGTGTTCAGATACCTGCCTGACTCTGGAGGTATCTCCCAGTTCACAGATTGATTTATTTTTAGTCAGATTCTCTGTGCTCCTGTTCCTCGGTTTTGGGACAGGTTGTGAATTAGGGAGAAAACAGCATCATAACTGTAAGGTCACTTCAGTAGATGCATGAGGTTTTCTGTGGGTCTTGCTGCCTTTTTTTCAGCTTTTTTCCGCTTTAAATCTGCATTTTAGAAAATCGTTTAATGTCCCAGTGACTGAGAATTTGAAAGCAGTTTAAAGAAACTTTAAGCCAACGGCCTTTTTAATCCCTGAGTGGTAATGGATTGAAATGGAAATTAAAAAAAAAAAAAAGCTACAGCAATTTTGGGAGAAGATTTCTAATCCAGAAAGTGCAAATGGTGACTTGTTCTTGTTTTCTTCGTCTAAGGAAAATAGGACAACATTTGAAATCACGCTGAAGTGCAAATTATGCTTACAACAGAGAGAACTTTATTTTGAATCGTTCTTTACCCTTTTATTTTATTGGAACTAATAAACTGTTGGTGTGGGTTTGATGCTTATGTTGCAAACACCAAGTCCCGCTCACTCTCTCCTGTTTGTTCTACAGTGAGTGCAGAGATGCACGTTTTGAACCCAACTGCTACAATACTCATCCTGCAGAATCAATTCTTACAGACAAATTCACTTTTTATATTCCTACTGCCTTTAAATAAATGGCTCCCATCAAGAGATCCCCTTCAGGGTGGATTTCTCTGTCAGCCCAGCAGCCTTTCCACCTCATGTCCAGAGAAGCATCTTTCCCCTTACTGGGAAAAGAGCTCTGGCCTACAGAGCCCGGGTGTGAGGCATCTTTGGAGGCTTTTGCCAGTGGATGAACCCAGCTGCTTCCACTGAGTGACATTCTGCAAGGTGCAGCTTTCCCTGAAGATAAATTGTCATTGCGTGCCCCAGAGAATGACTGTACGGGGTGTTTATTGATGAAGGCAGCAGCTTATTGAAGCTTTGCTTCCAACATAAAGCTATCTTCAAAATTTATTCGTCCCTGTCAAATGTATTACAGTTTAGAGGGTGGGTTTGTTTGGTTTTTTTTTTGTGTTTGGGTTATATTTTTTAAATTAATAAACTAAGGAATAAAATAGCCCAATTCAGCAACGCAGTGCATGGTTGTAACGTACTAAATCGCTTTCTCTAGCCTATTAGAACACCTTTTAGCATTACCATTGTGTTAAAAAAAGAAAAAAAAAAAAAAGAAGAAAGCTAGAAAGCAAAACTTTAAAAGAACTCTTTAGGTGAGGCCATCCTAAAAATACACGTCTTGGTTTACCGTAGCAAAATGAAATATTTCCATCTAGCTTACTGGAATGTTTTAATCAGTTAACCCAAATTTATTTTTACTTTATTAATCCCTGTTTTGAAATAATAGGCAACAGTTTTTAGCAGAAGTAACAAGTAACAGAAGATAGTATGCCAGCACACCCTTTTGTTCTGTCTTGGCGTGGCTGTTGACAGACCCGCTCTCAGATGGACATACTCCTTTTATCACAAACATGGATATTTTGTGTTCACAGTTTCCATAAATAAAGTGCTGACATTGTGCTCTCCCTCCCTGATGGCTGCATAGGGTGCAGCATGCCTGGAGCTGTTTCAGTTCATTACTCTCTCTCTCTCTGTCTCTCTTTCCATTTATTCTCACTGCTGTTAGTTCCCCCCCGCCCTCCCCAGCCTGTTTTTATCTCTGTACCATAGCGATGCCTCTTCCAAAGCTGCTTTCCAGGTATCTACCACGTGTGTGATTCAGACCCCATCAGATATTTCTGTTGCCTTGGTGAGAGCATGTACTGAAGAAATTCTCTCTTAAACCTGGGACCCGAAAGGGCAGAGCACTGCTGATCCATCACAGTCCTCTCGTGAAGATGCTTGGCCCAGTTACGGACACAGAAGGCTCTGCAGTGTCAGATTCTTTGTTTCTTTTTCTGGGCCAGTGAAAAGGCACGATCTTCTGAAAAGCTGAGCCTGGGCTGCCCTGTCTCCAGCTTTTTCCCTGCAAGGGTGCTGTGACGCCACAAGCCCTGGATTCACAGACCGCATAGTGTGGGTTTGTGAGCCTGGCTGCAAGAACCACGGCTCCAGCTCACCCTGTTGAAACCAAAGTAAAGAGTCATCAGAGGGCCACTTCTTCCATTTCTGTGCCAGCCTCAAGCCACGTGGTTCCTCTGCCCTGACACCTCTGTCACTGTTGGCCTCAGAGCATTCCCCACGCGAGAACGGACACATCAAGAGCAACCATTCCTCCTCTGGTGGCTCTGTGGCAGGCTGCTGAGGCCTGATTCCTCTTAGAGAGCACCAAAGGGTCTGGACGCTTCGGGATGGAGCTGGGACTTCCCACAGGGAATGCCATCACCGTGGGACAGAACCGTTGCCCATACAAGATCCTGGGGGCTGGAGCCTGCGTAGCACCGAGGATGTTACGGAGATGCTGGCAGGGGTTGCAGCCACGGTGTTTATTGCTCATCTCAGCGTGGCCTCGGCCCACACGTTTCTTGGGGCTGAGATTCTGCGTAGCGTATGTCTAGCTCCTGTCAGAGGGTGCCTACAGACCTGCCTGTGCTCTTTGAAGTGCCCCTGGAGAAGACACCTTCTGAGCCTGAGAGGTGACGTGTTCCTCTGCCAGTGGGAAAACCCAGCCAGAATATGCAAGTAGTTGCTCTTCTGTTTTTCTTGTCGATCCAGTTTCCTTCTGATAGATCCACCACTCCAAGAGTGGCGGCTTGGCCGGCAGCCTTTTGTGAATGAAAAATTTCAAATCGGTATCTTGGAACTCAGGCCAGTACAAAACCCATGCAAAGTGTTGGCCTCATCCCTAGGGACACCACATCCAAGACATGACTGACAGTACTGATACCATTTACCGGAGCAACGCTTGAAGGGGTCCGTGGGCCCTTTTACTCTGTGGGGAAGGGATCAACGTTTGGAAAGAGTGGCTGGAAACCAGAGCTGTGTCTTGGGAATCCAACTCCTATGTATCGTAAACATCCTGCAAGCCAGACTGTATCTTTCTGTTGGGTTGCAAGTGGGAGATGGTGCTCAATATCCTGAAGGCCATTTTCTGGTGCTGAGGATGTCCTGAACTCTTTAGCTCAGACGTTGATGAAAAATGCCAGACCTCTGCGGAACCAAACGGTGTTCTTAGTTCCTGTTGGGTGTGCTCCTGGTCCTCTGGGCTGAAGAGCTAGTGCTCCTGCCAGTTCTTCTCCTTCTGAGATTTACTTAGAGCGAGACAGAACAAAGGTATCACCGTCACAGGGGCATTTAGACTAACAGGATCCCTCTGGTACCTCAGTGCAAAGTCTAAACTTTGCCTTACAATATTGACGTACAAAACATTTTGGAATAGAGCATCAGCCCAGCTGTGCACACTTCATGTCACGGGGTGGCTGCTGGGCGGCTCTCCTTGTTAAAGTATGTCTGCTCGTACTTTATTATTAAAATGAAAAGTAAGCTCCGAAATAACACGGTTGTAATAATCTCGCCATTCCGAACTGACGTCAAGAGCTGGAGGAAGAAATTCCGTACGACGGAAATGAAATCCTAGCTCAGGTCAAAGTAGCATTCGACCTGCAGGTCTCAGTGGTCGAGGGATCCGCTCCCCCTCTCCACGTGTGTTTACGGAAGAGGGCACGTGCCTAATCGTTTCTAAATCCTCAGCAGGTTCCGTCTGGAATAGGTGTTCCCGTTTAGCGGGAGGGAGCTCTCTCGTGTTTCACCGTTTTCTGAACAGGGCTGCAATTTGGTGAGCTGCTTTTTGCGCTGCTGTTTCCAGTGACACCAATACATGTACGGCGCGTAACAACATTTTGCGTGCTCAGGATCATGAGGTTGTATGTTTTTAGGTGGATAAATCATCACTCCCTAGTTAGAACCGAATCTAGCCGTGGCATTCTGGCCGTGCTTTTCTAACCTCTGCAGAGAAAAAGTAATGTAAATGCAGTTTTAAAGGATTTCTGTGTTTTCATCTGATCTGAATTACAAGGCTTAACTGCTGTAGATGCTTCATTTTTGTTAAGAGCAGACAAGGATAGCATTTTGAAAGCTCTCTGTTGATGCTTGCTGAATATGTGCCTGAAGGGATCGTAATAAAAATCTTGCAGGGTAGCAGAAGTCCACCTTGGAGGAAGGCAAAAAAATAAATTAAAAAAAACCTCGTGTTCTGTATCTTAGAAGGAAAAGCTTATTAATGGCAAACCTTGAACCGCAGCAAATACCAGTGCTGATGCAACCCAATTATACTTTAGAAACTGAAACTGAACACAAAGCCCAGGGGGTTGAGGGTAAGAGCATCTTGCTTAACAAGTTAGATCTACATTTTTCCCTGATGAATGAGAAACGCACAGTTCACCTTTCTTTCCATGGTTACAGAAATCCAGAGCAAGCGTCAGGAAAGAAAGAGAAGAAGCACAGCAAATCCAGCCTACAGTGGACTCTTGGAAACAGAGGTACTTTATCATTCACTTTTTTCTATTTCGCGTCAATAAAAGGTTTAAGCGTTTATTTAAAAAGTGTGTATATAAATGCAGAACCACACATTCACTTGTAAAGAGAATCTGATGTGGAAAAGAAGGAAAAGATCTCGTTGCAGCAGCTAAGCAACAGGTTTTCACCCCACAGCATAACTCGCTTCAAACTAGACTTCATCTTAGGTTTAATAAAGGCCAAAAGGACTAAATTAACGTGGGACCTAATTACTCTTTCACCCCCGCAGACAGTCCCTTTAGGTCAGAGCTGAGGAACAGAAGTGCTGCGTTGCGTTCAAACTTGCATTGCTCTTTCTCTTTCCCGATGCGCCAAATAATAAATGGAGAAATTGGGGTTTTTTTATTAGTGACATTCATAAAAGGGATGTGTTGGTTTTAAGAATCAGCGTGCTCTGCAGGGGGTGTGGAAGCCTGCATAATATAATAATGCATAATTAAAAAATAAAACGCTCTGGATAATCTCTGTTGTCTGTTATGCTGTTACATTTTTAGTAGGAGCAAAATTTGGTCCTGCATAATGTTGGACTGCAAACCTGGTGTAAAAGCAGCATATAAATGGACGTAACTTCTCCTGAAATAGTTTTTTTTTCTTTGTTTCTGAACTGAATATATACATTATTTGGCTTATTAAAGATCCACCTTTAAAATTTCACCACAGTTTGGGGTTACTATTTGAACTTCCTACAGGGATGAAACAAATTTGCAGCCAGCTCTCCCCTTAAGCAAGATTCCTCTGAGTTCTTTCAGCCTAAAGAAAGTGATTTTTCTTTATTTAGGCACAAGCGATGCAGAATTTTTGGTATGCCAGCATTTCAGATTTCTGTGTTTGTTGGCAGACATCAGACAGATGAGGCTAAGAAAAACTTAGAAACACTGTAGTCAAGCTGCTTAGTGGCTTGATTGTTCTTTTTTGAAAGTATTGGAGATTTTTATACTCCAGAGCGGCTCTGGGCACCTGAATTCTTCAGAACTCCTCAGCTTTTCTCTGGTGACCTCCTCAGAGCAAATACTGATGTCCATACATCCAGTATTTAACACAGCAGGAACTTTAGCCTCGCTAGCGTTAAATTTGTGGTGTCTTCTCTTAGATCTTTTTTTCTCCCGATGAGTTTATTAAAATACTTGCAGTGGCGTTCTGTGGCTGTAGCCTGATCGATGTTCGTGAGAAACTCAATTATCTTGGAGCAGGGATGGAGGAGGTGATGGAGGAGGTCTGCTGCACCCCTGGTTCATACTTCTCATTATATCTATTCTCAAAAGCCTATCCTGAAGTGAAAGATGGCATGGAGAAAGAAATGTCTGTGAAAGAGTCCTGTGGCTGATCAGCTGTGTCCTCATTAGGGGCTGTCATTAAGTACTGACCATGGGGAATGCTGTTCGAGTGAAATGGAGGCAGATGGTTTTTCTCTGATCAATTAGCTGCTCAGATTGATTTGCTAATCAGTGAGTTGAGGTATTTTGTGGCATTTCAGGCATTTTGGTGCCGTTTAATTTACGGTTAGTCTGCTGAATGATCTTTAATTCATGATTGTTTAAATTGAAATTGCATATAAATTAGTCTTTTTATTTGCCAACGCCCCTCAAAACGGCAGGAGCTCGGCATCTGTAGTGGTGATGTTAACTTCCTTGATTACAAAAATGTGATCACGGTCTTACGTCTTCACTTGGACGTTGTGCTTTTTCTTTCCAGACCGTTTTCTTTAAAAAAAAAATTGAGATATCATTCTGTTTTCTCACTTCTTTTGTTGTCGTCGTTGTTGTGGGTTTTTTTTTCATAGGAAAGGGTTAAATTTCAGGCTAGGTATTTTCTGAAGGAAGAAACATCTATTCAGAATTCATTAACAGACTGGCAGGCACCCATGTATAGGAAAACAGTTTACTCGCCACAGAATAAATCATTTATTAGGAAAAACCCTCTAATTTTCCTCCGAGCAGAGTCTAACAACATCTAATGGAGGAAAACGGTAGTTTCCAGCCCCGCCGTACAAGTATTGGATGGCTCAGAGAAACAATTAGGGGTTTTATAGACCGTTAATGAAGCCTGGCTTGCTATTGACCAACAGCTTTTACCATCTGACAAGTTGGGGATGGAGCTGCATTAGATTAGTTCAACGTCTCAGTCAGGTTTCCAGCGGTCTGTGTTGTAAGTTTAAAAATCCTTGGTGACCTCAGCAGAAATCCCTGCCCGTTCCTAGAGGTTGGACGCGTTAACTTCTGAAAGCAAAGCGTTTTGCTTCGGCACGAACGCGTTGCTTGCACACGGATTGTGTTCCCGTGAGCTGTAGGCAAGGGTCACATCACAAGTTAGTGATGTTTTCCTGCAGGTGGGTAGTCCATCACCATTTCTATATACACAAATAAAGGTGTCGCCTCACAGCAGCAATTTATTACGCAGTTTTCCCCTCACGGACGTTGTTTATCTGCTGCTCTTGGAGCTACTGTCGCTGTTGCCTTGCTCTTACTGACCTCTGCAACGTATCCTGCAACCCAATCAATAACTTCTGCAATTTGCATTTCTCTCTGGTTAATAAAATTTAACTGCTCTGTGAAGGACTTGGTAGGAAGGTAGACAACGCAACCGCTTGTACGACTCTCTCAGGGGTTAGCAGTGAATATTCTAAGTCGTGGAACTGCCTTCTGGATAGCTGGTTGTGTGTGAGGGTGGTTGGGATGAGCTGTGGGGGGATGTGGGGTAGGGGAGAACTTTGTAGAGTCGGGCTGAGGGTTGGACTCGATGACCCCGAGGGGGTTTTCCAACCTCAGTGATTCTGTGAAGCTCATGGAGATTGTTCATATGAAAAGCTAAGAGACAACCAGAGCACTTTCCAGTGACACTGTGGTTGGTTTCTTTTCCCTTGTAGCGGAAACGCCTTGCATCAAATTATTTGAATAACCCCTTGTTCCTTTCAACAAGAGGTAAGCATATTTTTTAAATGAATCTACTGCTATTGTAATGACATGTTAAATATTTATTAGTAGGATTTCATCTGAATTACTGCTGTGGTACGATAGGGCATTACTTTGTGTAAGGTCCCGGCATTTTTTCGTGTGCAGTGAAAATAGATGGTTTTCCCGCAAAAAAAAAAACAATTGAAGGATAAGGCTAAAGGTCAAAACTGTGTAGAAATGGAGCCAAAGTCTCTGCAATCAGCGGAAAATCAGATCTCTAGTATTGTAAGCACCGTGCAGTGAGAGGACTGATTGAAGAAGGCAGTGTGGCCAACCCCAAGTGCTTCAAAATATATACTGAAGAACTGGGATTTTAAAAATAATTACTATTCTGGGCTTTTCATTTGCCTCTTTTCATTAGCTTGAAGAAACTGCTGTCCATCCTCAAGGGCTAGAAACTTACCCTACCTTTTGCTTTAAAAACGGTACCTGAAAACCACACAGTTTTTCTGACTCCAAGAGCTGGAGCCATAAATCTAGATATGATGGCCTTGAGGATGACTTCCAGTCTTGCGTTTCTAAGAACTTCAGAGGCTGAAAATTTCACGGTAAAAACCTTGAGAATTAGCAACTCGGAGGAGCCATTTGGGGACAGTGACGATTAGCTCATGCGAAGAAGCCCTTTCTAGGAAAAACGTGCAACATACAGCGAAGGGAAAGATTTGGGAGGTGGGAGACGAATTGCAGAGATCCTTGAGTACAGTTTAATTCTTCAGATGAGGCCCATGTAGGATTTTAAGAGAGAAAGTGAGAATCTTGAGTTGCATTTCAGGGGAGAAGAGAAAGCCAGTAAAGAAATGGAATTATGTCCTTGCCCTCGTGTTGCCTTTATAACTTAGGGTCTTCTGTGGTACGTTAGAGGTAGGGGAAGATGTTTGGGTTTTTTTTCTAAGCTAAATATTATTTAAATTGCTCAAAAGGAGAATTTACAGGCATAATTTCAATTAAGACACGAACTTTTGACAGTTTTTCCGCTTTTGCTTGATATCCCTGCGGAAGCGTCATCTTTAAGTGCTTGAGATTCAGCTTGCTGGCTCCTGCCTTGGAATTCCTGTGCCACAGGATCACCAAGGGAAATGCAGCAGCACTTCTCTCTACCTTCAGACTTCATCTGCTAGATGCAGACAGTCGGCCTGCTCACCATGCACCTCTAATGCAGAGGCCCTCAGAGGACAAGGGGGGTTATTGCACGGCACACGGCGGTGGTGACGTCCCTCTTAGTAGGAACCCATGCTCATGTAAGCCCCAGTGGAAAGAGCATTATTCCTGGCTTAGTTTTATCTTCAGAATTAAAATTAGAATTTATTATTTGTCTTATCACAGCACTTGTTTTTCCCATGTAAAACACATGGGAAAAAAACAGGAGAGAATGGCAACGTTAGCAAGGCGTGTCGTTAGCCCCTGGGCGGATTTCATTTAAGTTAGGGTCTGATATCTCTGACCTTCTTCCCACCACGTATTTCCCATTTTATTTGCGAGGAAGTAGGAGAGTGACAGTCTCAGAGACGCTTGGAAATCAGCACTCTCTCTCCATAATTGTTAATTCCTCTTCAAGCCCTCTATCTTTGATTTTGTTGTTTGGTTTTTTTTTTTTCCAGCATCCAGAATCAGGGCTGGGATTCTGCAGATTGAGACAATTTTAAGCTGGGCTTCTTTAGAGCAGAACTGCCCACCTCTGGAGGGGTTTGTGAGCTGCACCAGGTGCCGTTGTTTGGGATGCTGGGCAAGCTCTGAGCTGAGGACCGACGCTGTCCCCGACAGCTCGGCACCACAGTGATGTGTTGTCCACCCTCAGTGCAGAGCCGACCGCCCCTTCTTTCATAAAAAGCTCCTTTAAAAAAAAAAAGTTGTCTTCAGTTTAATTTTTCAGAAGGCAGAAGTGGACGTATTTTTAAATGTTTGCAACTTTATTGTAAAAGTGAGCTGAAAAGAGAAATAAACAAACTAAAAAAAAAAAAAACCCTGTGAAGCACAGGAAACAACCGTCATTTCCAGAAATGCAGAAGAGAGCAATTCTTGTAAGTTTTGAGCAAAATGTCAATTAATCAGGATTCATTTATCTGAAAATGTCTTACCTGAAATGAGGTCACATCCCCTGACATGTATCATTTGTAGGAAAGACTCTTTAATTATCAAGCCAGTGTTTATCTGAACAACATTTATATCCCCTGAGTAATCACGGTGTCGTAGCGCAGTGGATCTCCGTGTGGGTATTTGTGTATATGAAGTGACATCTACAGATTTTATAAGTCTGATTATTTATGGAACTCATTGCCAAAGGATGCTACAATCGTTGGGAAAAGCAGACAAATTTATGGAAGGAAAAAAAAAAAAAGGTCTATCTAAGGCTGTTAAATATAAAAATGAAGATGCAGACTCGGGGTTAGGGAAGCCCGTGAGCTGCTGGCGTCCGGAAGGATGCTTCTGGAGTAGAATTTACTCTGTGCTTGCACTCTGTGCACGAGTGGCAGCACTGGATGCTGTTAGCAAAGGACCCTTTGATCTAATGTAGGTGAAGCTGTTCCTTCGTTCTTATGTTCTTTGTACACGCGCGTGAGGTCCGAAAGCGTTCGCATCTTCACAGGCATGCACGCATCAGAGTCTAACAGAAGTGTGCAACAGCAGGTTGGGCTGTGTGTGAGGGATGGCCCCGGGGCAGCTGTTATTCCCCTTGTGCATCGGGCAGCTGAAGAAGGACGGAAGGACAGAAATAATTTGGTTTTCTCCACTTTAATCCAAAGAAGGGCCTCTCCACCGGCTGTTTGTCACTGGGACACTGTGCCCCAGCCTTTCACGAATCAGCAGCAAAAAATTACAATCTACTACGTGGTTTTCATAAAGCCGTTAAAATTGTCTGGCTTTTTATTTTTGGACCGAAGCGTGACGAATTTCCCAAATATTTTTATGAAAGGCTTGGCCTGCTTTCCAGTGAGCTCTGACGGTTCTTGTCCTTATATCAGGTTGCGCATGCAATCACTACAGGCCGAGTTCATCAAAAGGGCAGAAAATCTTGGCGTTCTGGGTGGGAGTAGTTTGATGATAAAAGGGTTGATGATAACATAAAGCTCACTCCCACAAGTGGCTGACCATTCTGGCCAGGAATCAGCTGAACATTTAAACATGTGTTTAACGGTAAGTCAGTGGCACCAATTTCATACCCCAAGTTAAGCGCCTGCTTAAGTGCCTTGCTGGTCCAGGGCCAGACTGTTCATCACCCAGCAGGCTGAAGTCTTTAAGAAAGACTTTTTGACTACGGGCATGTGGAGAGGAGCTTTGCATGGGAATTTCTGAAAATTCGGAACCGGCTGTTGCTTCTCATACGATGGCGTTTTAGCATCAGACCTTTGGAGATGGGATTCCTGCTGTGTACATTTTTAAAATCTCACATGCTAATTCCACCGCTTGCTGTCGCGTTCTTTCCTGCCCGCGTTAATTTTGGCAGCGTCCTGATCTCCTGTGTCACAGCTTGACTAAAATGACCCCCATAGCTGATAACATTCACTGCAGCGATGTGTTTCCCACTAATCTGTTCTCTGCCCTTCTTTCATGTGCTAGCAAATGAGGATCCGTTCTGGAAGGTACGTGTAGCAAAATTTGGTTATTACCAGTGTCTTTCTCATCCCCGTGTAACTCAGTGCTTGCTTCTGATTACTGCAGTCTCCATCAAGGTACAAACCTGCCGTATTGCCTTTGCCTTTCATGCTGCTTGCGCAAAACGTTTCCTGCTTAACTAAATCTTTGAGCCCCAAAGTTAGAAACCCAAAGTTAGAAATCCAAATTCATATGCAAGGCCTGAGTTTCATTCCTTTGTGGAGTCCACTGATTGAGAAATTGCTAGTCCAGATCTGTGGTTTTAATGAAAATTTTTAAGAAAAACGAGGAACGATTCTAGTATGTGTAGATTAAATCTATTTACATTGAGGTTAAAATTAAGACTTTTTGAGCATTTCTAAGGCATAATATTTTGGAGAGGGATTTTTTGACAGGACTGAGTTAGAATTTAAGATACAAGCCTGACTAAAACTATCATGGAACATTATAATTAATTATCCCTCTAAATGAAAATATTCTTTTGGAATTAACAAAGGTACAAAATTATTATTCTCCTTCCTAGAGAAGCACTAGGAGAAATTGGTGGGTTTTTTTTAATGCTTCACAAGCCATGAGAGTTTCAAAATCAGTATCTCCTTTATTAAAATGCACTTAATTATACAAAGAGTAATTAACGTTGCCACCAGATTAGCATAGCAATTGACTACATGACATTGTAACTTTGTTGATGAGTCTTGCTTCATTTTATATATTGCTTCAGACAAAGTACTAATCAGTCTTGTTGGAGAAGGGTTGTCAGAGCAAGTCTGAACAGAGAACAATTAGTGCCAGGGAGAGCAGAGGGACGGAGGAGCCCTCCAGAGGAGTTCACCACAGAGGGGACGTCGCGAACCCTCGTGCTCGAGTACTGTTCTCCTTCCCGCTCTTCGAGGCAACGGCCATAAAACGTGGAAAACGTTTTCCCCAGAAGCTTTTTCTTGCCTTCCTTCCTTCTGGTTTGGACTCGAAGGACAAGTGATCCCCATACTGACTTTGACCCCAGGCTTCTGAGTAGAGCTGTGCGTGGTAACGCGTGTGTTGGGGTGACACATGATCAGAAACAAGTGAAATAATTCCTGCGTCACAAGCTGGCTCTATTCATTGGCCAACTCCCTCCTGTGTTTGATTAGTTGGTTTTTATTTTTCTATCTGTTTCGGTTTCTGAAACTTGCTCCTGGCTTGTATTTCTTGCTAGCTATTTCTGTCGTCTTCTACAGCTGTCGGGGTCCTCTTGACAATTAGATTTTGTGCTGGAGTGAGCCTGTCTGCTGCGGCAGAGGCTCTGAATGCTGTAGAGAGAGAGAAGTTCTCAATGGATTGACTTCACCCAAGCCATCCTCCTTCTTCTCTTGCAGAATGAGATCCACCACGATGAACACTGCACTGCTTGCAAGCGTGGCGTGAACTTGCAGCCCTGTGGCACGTGTCCCAGAGCGTATCACCTCAACTGCTTGGACCCACCCCTCAAAACTGCCCCCAAGGGGATTTGGGTCTGTCCAAAGTGCCAACAGAAGGTAAGCTACACGGAGCATAGAAAATAAAATGGGAGAAAGCTCAAATTTGTGTGCCACTAAACTAATCTAACCTGTGGTCACAGCTTAGGGGACCACGTTAGCTAAAGTAGTACTGAGAGGCTTTTAGTACAGTTTGAAGCATTTATTTCTGGTATTTTCATCATCCTGGAGGCAGAACATACACTGAGTGCCTTAGCTCCCCTGTAATCACACCTGCTGAGATCTGTCCTTTTAAAATGTTTCTTCCATTCCTTTGTTTCCCTTCTTTACAGCAAAGCCACCAGCACGTAGGGTTGCCACACAGGTAGTGTAAATCTGACAGAGGAGGGAGACAGTGTCAGGAGGAGACAGTGTTCATCAGCGGGTCTGAAAGCTGTGAGGACAACACTTCCTTTTCTTTAGATCGAGTTTCTTACACAGAACTATTAATCATAGTCATGTCAGAAATGATAATTTGTGTAGCTGCTGTGAATAATGCTGATTGCATGAAGAGGAAAACAATAACTAAAAGAGTACAGTGTCACTGAATGGGAGAGTGGAGGCTTAGATTTTGGGCTCTTTGTGTTTAGCATTGAGATCACTGTTACGTTCCCCTGAAAAGGTCGAGGGGAGGTTGTAGCAAGCAGTTGCAGGGAGCAGTGCAGCTCGGGATTAGGTCCGTGCTGTCGTGTTTTCATACGGACCAGCATCTTCTCCCACGCCGAGCAGGAAACGCTCCTGGTGGTGTGGAAATCTGCGTGTCGGGGCCGCAGAATGTCTTCTGGCCGCAGCACCGAGGAACGGAGTGTTTGTAGCCCCCTTTTAGCGGTTTGGTAGAGCTGTTTGTAGTGATGTGTGAAGGAGTAAGCCCCAATGGAGACAGCTACTTAAATTATTCTCTCATTACTTTTCAGCTTGCAGATTCTGAGACAAGGACTCTAGATCCGATCCTGCAGAGCTGTGGGGCTGGAGGAAGAAAAGCATTAATGTGTGTCTTTGTGGAGTCCTAACTGTTTATTGTTTCCTGGGCTTGCAGGTGTTAAAGAAAGACGA
This sequence comes from Athene cunicularia, assembly GCF_003259725.1. NCBI lineage: Eukaryota > Metazoa > Chordata > Aves > Strigiformes > Strigidae > Athene > Athene cunicularia. The sequence continues at coordinate 27,453,979 of NW_020799092.1, forward strand.
CAACGTGCCATGGACTGGAACTCTGGCAATTGTGCACTCCTATGTTACTCATAAAACAGGTAGGGATTCACGCAGCTGTTGACGAGGCGTTCCCTGCTCGTGCTGGGAGAGGCCATCGGAGTCCTTTATAGCTGTTGTGGTTGCAGCCCAGAAGGCAATGGAGCACCACGCAGCTGCTTACACCCCCTTTCCCCTCAGGACTGTGAAGGAGAAAATAAGGCAAAAGACTCAGGAGATAAGAATAGAGAGGGATGACTCGCCCATTACAGTCACGGGCCAAAGACAGACTCGTTAGGGGAAGAAAAAGAACATAAATTTAATGCAGACACTAACTACACTTGACAGACAGTAGGACAGGAGAAGCATTATGCCATCTTCAGAACACTCCCCCACCCTCCCTTCTTCCTAGGCTCAGCTTTGCTCTCGGTATCTCTCCCTCCTCCCCTCAGCGGCGCAGGGAGCAGGGAAGGGGGGGGCGGTCAGTGCCCTCACCGAGGGGGAGGACTCCCTGCGCTCTGCTCCTGCTCCACGTGCTTCCCCTCTCACAGAGACACTCCACCACCATGAACTTTCTCCACGGCCGCAGTGTTTCCCGAGCTGCTCCGCCGTGGCTCCCCCCTGCATGTTGCAGAGCTGAACTACAACGCCGGGGGCTTCTTCCCTCAGAGTCCTCCCGGCCCTCTCCGGGCGCATCCCCCTGCTCCGGCGTGGGGCCCTCCCCGGCTGCAGGTCGGCATCTGCCCCCCCGGTGCCCTCCCCGGGCTGAGGGGGGTCTCTGCCCCGCCACATCTCCCCCCATTCCTCCTCCTTTCTTCCTCTGGCCTCGGTGTTTGCAGAGGTGTCTCCCTCACAGCTCCCCCTCCCACTTTCCCCTTCTGAAACGTGTTCCCACAGAGGCACAACCACCATCACCGACTGCTCAGCCTCGGCCAGAGCTGGGGCTCACTTGGAGCCGGGGGAGCTTCGAGAAGCTTCTCACAGGAGCCCCTCCTGCAGCCCCCTCCCAGCACAACAGCACTAATATTAACGTAGAGTTCACAGAATCACAGAATCACTGAGGTTGGAAAAGCCCCTCGGGATCATCGAGTCCAACCCTCAGCCCGACTCTACAAAGTTCTCCCCTACCCCACATCCCCCACAGCTCATCCCAACGGCCCTGAAACCCCCCCAGGGATGGGGAATGCCCCCTCCCTGGGCAGCCTGTTCCACTCTCGGACCACTCTTGCTGGGAAACATTTTCTCCTCCTGCCCAGCCTGACCCTCCCCTGGGGCAGTTTCCAGCCGTTCCCTCTTGTCCTGTCCCTGATCCCCTGGGAGCAGAGCCCAGCCCCAGCCTCTCTGCAATGTCCTGTCAGGAGCTGCAGAGAGGGATGAGGGCTCCCCTCAGCCTCCTCCTCCTCACCCTGAACACTCCCAGCTCCTTCCCTGGCTCCTCACAGGATTGACTCTCCAGGCCTTTTTTTTGTCAGTCAGGCTGTGCAGAGCCCTGGAACGGGCTATGTAGCACGGTGCCAGAGCAGTTCTCAGACGATACAGCTCTGTCAGCTCCTAATTGTTTTGGTGTTAGTTGCTATCACAACCACTGATGCTGTGTATTGTCTGTGCATTGCCCATTACTGGTTTTCAGTTCCCCGTTGCACTCCGGCAATGGGCTGGTTGGGGCATTAGACCCTGTTTGTGAGGAGCTTTGCAGGGGTCTGGCACCGTTACGGTGGTGCTTTTCAGCCAGGGTCGCTAACTGTCACCATTCCAGTGGCTGACCTGTTCGTAAATACCATTCACCTCTTTCTTGGAGACCTGGAGGACCACGTGTGGCCCGAGGATTCATTTTAATTCATCTCAGAGGTGCCCTGTAGCTTTTGGGCTGTCCTGTGTGCTAGCCATTGGCGTAGACACAAGCACGCAAGCACAACCTCCGGCTCTGTTTGGCTGGCAAAAGGCTCATGAAACCTGAAACCATCCAAAATATGTTGTCAAGCTCACATTTTTGCCACGTGGTCTTTTCTTAACTTCTGCATCCTTCATCTTACTGTTCCGCAGTCAAAGAAGAGGAGAAGCGGAAGTTATTGAAGAGAAGCAGCGAGCTGAAGAGTGAGCATAGACAGTTAGAAGAAAAAGATCGACTTCTCAACAATGCAGTGAAGGTAGGACACCTGACTGGGGACACAGAGCCTCCTGCAGAGGTGTTTGTAAAGAATTTATGCCCAAACCCCAGATATTTTATGGCTAGAAAAACCCAGACAGCTAGAAAATTATTTCTGCTCCCAGCCTACAGCTGTTCAGGTGTGAATGTGTTTCTCTCTGAGGAAAATGACGTGGATTTCCTTTACGCACGAAAACGAGCTGCTTTGGCGGGCTGAGGAGGAGAAACCACCTGAATTCCTGTGGCGCACAAAAAAACCCACAAAACAGCCATGGCTGCTTCCCCTGTAGTGCCATGCACAGCTCTGATCTGCCCAGGGACTTTAAGACACTTCCATTCTCTAGGTGAAAAGTTTAGTCCCAAGCCTATCCTCCAGCTCCTTGTACATTAACTCAAAACTCTTGAGATTAAGTAGAAAATAACCATTTTTCTTTGTCCCGGGGGTTGAATGTTGTAACAACCTCTCCATGACTGGAAATGGATTCACAGTCACTTTCTCCGTGAACTCATTTCAAAGCTCGGTGTTGGCTGGAGACGTCTCCCACACACGCCATGCTCTAAGGACCAGTCTCGGGCACTAATGAACGGGCCAGGTTCAAAGCCCTAATTCCCATCCTCCATGGCTGAAGGAACTTATTTGGGGCTGCCTCACCACGGGCCCACTCTTAAGGGGTAGCTGTTAGCTTGTGTGGCAGCCTCAATAAATATTTGAAACCTCCTTACCCTGGAAAAATCAAAGTGGCAGCTGCAGGAGCAACTGGTCGCTACTTGCCTTACCGCGGCAGTTATCCAGAGGAGGCATGTTAAAATATTCATCCCATTTAAAATAGAGTGGAAAGCAAAGCAATAACTTATTGAAAGGCATCACAGTGGGGAATGTTCCCTGTAAGCGTGTGTAGCCAGCATCAGCACTGACGGAAACAAACACACGTGCGTCTGAAGGAGTGACTCTGGAGTAGGGAATATCTTTAGTGGGTAGGAAGGTGCAGTGGGGTGAGGTGTTTGGAAAAAGAAAAGCATTGGGGGATGCAGTCAGCTGTCGGGCGTGTGTCAGGGGCTGTCAAAATCAGTCAGATTCCTACTTTAAGCGGAATCGGGTGCTTCAGCGGGCAACACTGTCTTATTGAAATGGTAATATCAACCAGTGATTATATGTATTGGAGATATGATATATCCACTCGAAAGGAGAAGAGCAATTAAAGATGTCCCAGCACAGAGCAATTTCGTTTCTGACATTTGCCTTAACAGAGATTTACATTAGCAAGAACGCTCTCGTCCGCACCACAGGCGGAATGGTGTTATTTGGTAAAAACAGAACATGATTTATCCTTCACCCGAGATTTCATCCGTCTAAACCAACCCCTGAGCAGCTCTACTGAGTTTGCTTTTCAAAGAACTTGACTTTCAAGTGAGCATTTCCCACTTGCCCAGGACTGGAGAATGCCCCCCCTCTACCCCGAGGACTCTAGAGCAAAGCCAAAAAGGAGCAGTTGGCAGACAAGTTACTGGTTTTGCCAGACTCTTGGACCCACTGGGAGAAAGAAAACGGGAGGTCTCAGTCACTGGGGAGGCACCTTCCGTGGAGCAGACGGGCTCAGGGTTTTGGGCTGTCACACAGTCCCTCGCAGGGCAGTTGACAGTGTAAAGCTGGGGGGGGGGTGTTGGCTGCAGCAGGACACCCTGGGGAGGGAGAGGAGAATTTACTGATTCTTCCTTATCTCTTCTTGGAGAAGAGGGGGGGCTTGGGATGAAAACATACCTCCCACACAGGTTTGTATGAAAACATTTCAGGTGTTTGTGGGGAGTGGTTTGTTCCACCCCCCAGGAAAAGGGTTTCCTTGTGGCTGCGGTGGCGTAACGGTAGTGTCTTAAGTCAGGTTTTCTGCCTGAAATACACTGACATCATCTTCAGAGAGGCCAACTTACCTACGCAGGACTAACTCCCTAAAATGTGGGACAGGTGCAAACCGCATCACGGTGAGGTTTGCCCCTCGTGTCTACCAGTGCCTTTTGGTAAGATTTAGAGACCTCGCCGGTGCTTGCGGTACTTTCTGGTGGTAATACAGGAATGACACCCCCGTGCCAGCCGTCTGTTGGGAGGGCAGGAGGCGTTTCTGCCCAGCTGCCTCCAGGACGAGGTCAGAAACGTCCTCCAAGTGCGTTTGGACTGGGGTGAGTATTTCACCTCGCGCGGCGCCGGGGGTTACTCCGTTCGTTGAGCTGTGGCCCTGCTGTCCCCCGAGGAGAATACACTTCATCGGAGCAGGACGTGCGCTCAAGACACAAAAGAACGTTTGGAGAGATGTTTGACACCAATTTGAATGTGTTCTCAGTCTTTCTTTCTCTCTCCCCTTCTCTTTATTTGACAGAAATGCTTAGAGCTAAAAACCAGCCTGTTGGCCCAGCAGAGAGGGACTCAGTCGTCACTGGAACGTCTCAAAACCCTCATTAGACTGATACAAAACGAGCAGATGATTCAGGTTACCATGACGACCACCACCACCTCCTCCCTGCTGACTGTCCCCTGGATCAAACCCTCCCCTGCCTCTGCTGCCATGCACAAAGCCTTGCAGCAATCGCAGGGTAACAACTGACGGAGCCGGCTGCCGGAGGGCGAAGGCAAGGGGGGAGAAAAAACTTTGTACCCATGCGCAGAGGAGAGATTAAACGGAAACAAAGGAGGAAAGGAACAATCTCAGTTTTGATACGCGTAGAAACTTGCAAACCAATCAGTCCAGTTTGTAGGTCACTGTGGCAGCAGGTTCCCACAGAGCGGGTTGTGCTGCGGTTTTGTATTTGCCGAGACCTTCAGTGCTCATGAGATTTTTTTGGGTTATGTTGGCCTTAATGTATTTCTGACCGAGGAGGAAGGGGAGAAGTACGGCCGATAGGAAGCGGGATATATCCTTTTGTGGGGCGGCAGACGGGTTTCCAGTTCTGCTTTAAGGGGGAAATTTTCAATGCAAAGAGGTAGTGAGGTAGTAGAAAAGTAGTTGGGCTGAAAGCTGTGTGTGGGAGGGAAATCGGTGAGGGAACCAGAAACTGAACTACTTAGGACTCGACATGGATTCTTACCAGAGGAACAAAGTTGCCCCCGTTGATTCAGGTGACCTGGAGATGGGGGCCGGTTCGACCAGATCGGCGTCACGGACACTCACAGAGCCTTCGAAACAAAAAAAAAAATCTTTTTTTTTTTTTTTTTTTTTTTTTTTCAGTATTATTAGAGTTGAGAATTGCAGATATTTAAATAAAGAAACTGTATGAAGTTAGCATTTCTAGTAAAATATTGAAGTATTTTCATGCTGATGCTTCTGTATATGCGTTCTGAAGTATTTAAAAAAGTATGACTGTAAAACTCCTTACTTTTTTGCAGGTCCTTTTTACTTATTTTGCTATCGGTGTATTTTTCTCATGGAGTTTTTGTGCAAGATTTAGCATAAACCATAATAGTGGATATCTTTGGCAGGTTGGGTTTCATTTTTTAAAGATATTATTTTGGGGGTTTTCTTCTGTTAGTCTTGGATTATTTTTCTTTTTTAAAGAAAAAGAGCAAATAAATATTCTCTTTTTTTTTGTTTCTTGCCAGTACAGATAATATGCCAAAAAGATAACTTTACATTTTTGTACTGCGTTTTTATTGTTAAGAATATGTAACGTGATTTTTTTTTTAAATTATTTATTATTTTTCTTTTTTCTTGCAGAAATATCTGCTGAAATGGTACAGGAAAAAAAAAATAAACAACCCTGCCTCAAGGGGTTGTTTCTCAGACTGGATAATATCAGGAGTTCTGGGGGAGGGACGGGCTGTGGAAAATGTAAAGGGTTTGTTGGGGTGGTTTTTTTTTTTGGAAACTTGATTACTTTGTACTATTTTGTTGGATTTTAGCACGTTGGGGAAGCACTTAGCATTACCCTGAGGAAATCCCAGTGCGCCTGCTTGTTTCACTAGCTAGTCTTCCTGATACTGCAAGGGTCCGCTGGCCCCCCCGCAGGCCACAGGCCCCCCGTCACCCTGCGGCCTGCCCGGGAAGGTAGTGATGGGCACCCCGGTTTTTCTCACCATCACCCCCCCCCGCCCTCAGACACCATCATCTCCGTCGTTTATGAGTTCTCCATCATTTAGCACAACTTAAGGAAAGCAAGAAGCCACCAGAGCACGACTCGAGGCTAGTCTCTCACATCAGCATATCACATGGTGCCGAATATCTTTTTTTTTTTTTTCTTTTTTTTTCTTTTTTTTTGAAAACAAACAAAAACCCATGCGAGGGACTGGCTTTTTTCCGTCGCCCATCACTAGGCAGCACATGGTCCCTTCAACCATTTTCACAACTCCGGGAGAAACTGTGCAGTACTATACAAATCTATTTTAATACACAACACTCGGTTGAACAAGATTTTTATATTCTTTTATTGATGAACAAAGTGAACTAAGTAAAACACAATTGTTATACATTGGTTATTGTATGCCAATTATGCATTCTAACGTGGCTTGCAATGTAAATGTTTTCAGGTTTAATGATTTTTTTTTTCTTCTCAGACAAATTAAAAAAAAAAAGGGAAAAACGTGGAAGGTTGAATATGTGAAGAATTTCTGAAGAAGTGTCTTGGACTGTTAAAAGTAGTTATTTTGAAAAGGGGACTGTCCAGTGGATAGTGTGCATAGAAAAAAAAAAAAAAAGTGTTTGTCTTAAATATGCCAATGTAGTTTTACTTCTTTATGATGCATTAAACTCGATTGACAATTTAATGGTGGTGGTGTCGTGGTGGTACCTGCTGCTGAGGGGATGGGCCCACTGTGCGACCCCTTCCCCGGCCAGACTGCTGATTTCTCCACTGTTGTCTTCAGTTTTCAGATTGAAACGATGCTGGGAGTGTCTACAACGCCCTTCCAGGAAGATGCCCTCTCCTTGAGGCCACCGTGTCAACTCCCTTTCTTGGCTTTCCACCTCTTGGAATAATTTCCTGACCCACCCTTCCCCAGATCCATACGCAGAGGTGTTGGCCAACCTCAGCTCTCTTTCTTTTCCTTGTGCATCTCTTGTGGGTTGAGTTCTCAAAGTCTTCACCAGGATTTAAACACTGCAGTGGGCTTGGCCCAAATGGCCACGAATTGAGTCAGCTTGGGAGCAAGCCTAGGGCTCCGAGACAGAAAAAGGTTCCCACGGGGTCGGACATTGCCGTATAGAATCTATCACAGGGGCTAATGCTTACGCAGAGCAGAAAGAAGATTGAGTGGGGTTTGGTTTTTTTTTTTTCTGGGGGTAGGTGGAAATAATTTTTGTTTGGTTGGGGAGGGGGGTTTGCCTCGTCTTCCCTTCCTGGCAGTGTCACGGTTTAATTTTGGGCTGCAGTTGGCAGGGGCAGCTCCGCGCCACGCCCTTGCTTCCCTTGCGGCTAAACTGCCCCCTCCTCCCTCCTGGTCTCTGCTGTGGGAAGGGCACCCTGATTTTTCCTAACACTGCTTCCAGTTTTAGAAGCCATCACCTCTCCTCCAAACCAGAACTCGTATATAATCATCATCATCCTTCTGCCACCACCCTAACCTATAAACTCAGCGCTGTGCTAACAGACAGGAGCCAATTACAGAGCTCTGCATGTCGCCTTAATAATTAATGCGGTTGCAAGGGAGCGTAGGCTTATGCTAGCCTTTAATCTTCGATAGTAATTTAAATTGTTTTGGTGGAGATTTGTAGGAGCCACGGTAGCCTCTGTGTTCCTTGCTGCGGCACCGGGCATTGTCTTTGAAAAGAACCGGGAGCCGTAGGGTTCCCAGCCTCACCTCCCAAGCGAAAGTTATTTTTACAGCCATGCCAGACTTCACAGCTTCAGAGCTCTTTATTTTAACATGACAGACTGTTTTCTGTGCGTAGGACCTTTTCACATGCCATTAGTTATCTCGCAGAGGAGCTGCTCTGCAAATAGCCATTCAAATGAAACGTGTTGTCTCCGAGCCTGTCAGTTTTAGATTTGCTCCTCTTCAAATGGGAGTTTCGCCTACTCTTCCTTCTCTTGCTGTCTCCCCTTCCTCAGAAATGAGAGGCAAAGGAGCTCTTCTGGCTGTTGGGAAGTAGCATGGAGCAATGCCAACCCTTCCCGGCGAGCAGAACGAGGGACGCTGCCATGGCTCGTTCGCAGCCGGATCTCAGGTGGTTTTGGGCTTCGTACTCTTAGAGGGAGAATCCGCAGCGGCCCCACTGTGCCCTAAAGGCTCAACAATCAGGAAGCAAAGTCAAAACCCCTCTTTTTTTTTTTTAATGCTCAGTTCACGACCACCGGTCGCAATTTTTGCGCAATGGGTTTGACGGTAGGGTTGGTCCACCCGGTGTTTTCTCTTGTGGCAGACGTGTGTGAGGATGGCGGCACGAGCTCCACACCAGCTGTGTTAGGAGTTTGTGCTGCCTGCTGATGTGCCCGTGCTGTTTCCTAGCAGTGTGATGGCCTATTAGGAACACTTACACTTTTAGAAGAGTGCATTATAAACCGATGCATACTTTTTGTTCTGTGTTGTGCAGGTCCTCTGTAGTTGAAAAGGGAGACGTTACACTGAAATGAGTGGCAACAGCCCCATCAGATAAAACTCCACTCACTTTAATCAGGTTTTGCCAACTGCAGCTTATTTTGCTTAGAAAAATGAAGCCTGGCTTCTGAGATCAATCACTAGCGACTGACTGGTGCAAACAGAAAATGCCAGACTCTTGTTTCTGTAAGCCACTTTTAAGTTCACTATGGTGAACATCATTAAAGCACAAGTTGGGTTGTTGGTTTTTTTTTTTCTCTTTTAAAAAAGCAAACAAAAAATTAAATTGTCATGATAGGAAAAAATACTACAAAGCGCGCACAGGCATATAGAGATTCTAGCCAGGGAGAAGGAAAAAAATAAAAAAGATGCTACTGCTCTTTGAAGTTGTTGTTTGCATTTGTACTGGCAGATTGCAGATGACTTCTGTGCTGTGTAGCTGCAGCAGAAATGCTACGCCCCAACCTTTGATTATCAGCCTCGCTCATTAAGCTGTTACCACAGAAATTTTGATTCACTTTTGCATTTCATCTTCAGGCTTGAGCTACAGAAATAAATAGCCTGTCCCTCCAACGTTCATGCTGGAAACATTGCTGACCGACACTCCAGTGTGTTGACAAAGCAACCTTCCAGTTGCCGAGATAGAAACTTTGACACGAACAGCTCAGGTGCTTGTGCCCCCGTGACTGTGGCTCTCGGTGGCCTGCGGGGAGGTGGGCTGGCCCGGCGAGCAGCAGGGCTGGCTCACTCCTTGCACTCCTGAGCTCCAGCACGTTTACCTCCCTCCCAGGGAGCTGAGGGGAAGTGTGAGGAGAGCCCAGGGTGCTGAGCGAGACTCGTGGCCGAGGCACTGCCCTCAAAATCAGCGATGCTGCGTGCATTATTTTCCATTTGAGGATGCTTGGAACAATAATTTTGTGAGTGAGCCGAGTAGGTCTTTAAAAAATTACATCTTCCCCCTCTACACACACACTCCTCATTTTCTGACGTGGGGAGGTTTGCCGCAGCAGCGCAAAGGTGAACGAACAAGCCCCAGGAAGGGTCTTCGTGTCCCTGCCCACGGGCGAGCAAAGCAGCAGGGCAGCACCAGCCACGAGCCTTCCTCCCTTGGTAGCCAAGCACAGGCAACCTGGAGTTCTGAGATCTTTAAAAAACACCCAAACCCCTCTCTCCCCATCACCCAGGACATCTCTTTGTCCCGCTGCCAATGTGCTCAACGTTGGGTCCTGGTCGGGGTCATGGTTTAAGCTGTAGCTGCTGGGAAAAAAAAAAAAAAGTCATTCCACTGTCAGATGTGGATGTGGCCATCCTTCACCCCGATGGGATTTTGTGTCCCTTGCCAGCAGCACTTCACAATTGTCTTCATCTGCTTTGGCCATGGAAATAATTGCTTTGTCTTAGTTAAAAACACAAGAAGAATTAAGAAGGGGCGGCATTAGAAATAAGCGGATGACGCAGCAAATTGAGACACATGGAGTTCTGGTGTGGGTATGATGTTATTGTTTAAAGTGCACTTGCATAACTCAGAAATTTTCTAATCATGAAGGGAAAAAAAAAAAAAAAGCATTGAGCCACTGACTATGTGTTACATTCTTCTTATCTTTCTCAATTACTTCATGGCTGCAGAAAATAAACCACGTCCCACCCACCTAGTTCACTGCATTTGGGGCTGCCACCTGGATCATCACATTCCCGGTCTGGTTCTGAGAGAACGGAGGGAGCCGACGGTGCATCATTTCTAGCTGCCAACTTGCCAGGGGAAACCAAACGCCCGGTTGCAGTGTGGCTTGGGAGGTCCCTTGTCACGGAACTGAACACCCGACGGGCCACAGCCACTGCGGCACGTCCCTGTTGCCATGGCTGTGCTGGCGGGTGGCCCCCCAAGGGAAGAGCTGCCTTAGGGGACATCAGCGGGAGTTTTACCAGCTGAGCAGCTAATCCCTGCGCCATGCGGAGCACTTTGAAGCCACCCCAGTGAAAGCTTTTGCTTACATCAGTATGTTTGTGCTTTACCTGTGATGGCTCCTCTGTTTTATCCAACTTCTCTCGAGCACATGGCTAGACAAGGGCCCGTTTCATGGCTTCCCAATACACCTTGGAAGAACTCCCAATGAGTTTATGTCTCTATCTCCTTTTTTTCTTTTTTTTTTTTTACAGCTCACACATGGCTTTGAATGCTACCCAGGACCTCGTTGTAATGGTTTACTTGCCCAGCCCCATCCTCCTCCTACGAACTGACATTTCCATCGTGCTTTGAAAGAAAAAAATCTGTATGTCATTGAAGGGGAATAGTCAAGCTGGGAGGAGAAAGGAGACGCTGGCACATCCCTTCTTCCTCACGGCCATTGACAGAAGTGCTGGTGACTCCATCACCAGTTTGCCCAGGTATGGGTGTTACCCAGCCCCGCTAGCTGTACCCAGCGGCGAGGTCTGTTCACCCCACCCTGCTCGGCTCCAGGAGGCCGCAGCCTGGTGGAAATGGCTGATTCCAAGGACGTTTCACACCAAATATTTCTACATGTTTTGTCCTCCCAGTGAAATTTGTCTCAGGGTCTCCAACTGTGCTGGGTGCCGCTGCCCTTCCCCTCTCCCACGGCTGAGGGGCTCCGGGAGCCTCGTCCAGCCAGCACCAGCGGGAGGAGAGACACAACCAGCCAAGCACAGGTTGTGTGAATTTGCCTTGAGTTGGGATTTGAGTTGACATCAGCTCTCCTGTGGATTCATGTTGAGCCGTGTTGAAACAGGGCTAGAAAAGGCCGGGGCAGCAACACTGGTTCAGTGAGATTATTCCAGTGCGAAACCATCCACTCTCGTGGTCAAATCTGACATGGTCACAGTAAAGGAGACACCTCTCTGGTGCACAGCTTCTCCCCACTGTTCCTCAAGTCGCTTGGGCTGGAAGAGGGTGCACAAGAGTAGGATTTGGCCCTGGCGGTTTGTCAGTAAGCCTCGCGACCTCTGCAACACGTGGTAAACGTCCTAACCTGGAGCAGTAAACCTGACCGCACACACCGGCAGATCGTGTAACGTGCCCCGACAAGCCTTGCATATATGGGGGCATAGAGGATAAGAATGGGAGATAAAAGGGAAAAAAGAGAGCAAGAGTGAGAAAGACAAAAAAGAAAGATCTCGCCAGTCCTAGTCCCGTCATTGGTCCAGCCAGCCCAGGGGTCTGGTTCCAGAGGGATGCAGCCACCCGGGCTTTGACTCCTGCCTTATTATAATTCTTTGCCCCTCCTCTGGGCGGGCACTTGGACTCATTAGGCTAATTAAACATCATGCACAATCTGTGCTTCTGGAATTCTCCTTGCTTTTGGTGCACGCACAGTTTGTACCTTCAGATTCTTCTGGAAATGAATCGGGGGACCTCGGGGTCGTTGGGGAGTTACTGCCCCCTCCCTGCAGGTGTGACCAGTGTTTGACCGCTCCTTTTAGCCCCTGTGTCATGCAAACAGCTTCTTTATTGGCTCTTTATGGAGTTGCTCAAGATGGGGAAGTTCAGCCTCTGAAAAGTGTGGACCCGCCTCCTCGGACCCCTCCTCTCGCCACATCTCCCTGCCCTGACCTGCACAGCCCCGGCGTTCCCATAGAAAGAGCTTCCTTTGCCAAAGTTATTTATCAGAGTGTTGAGATATTAATGATGGGATCATCGCACCCTCCTCCACCAGCTCTCCCCAAGGGGTTGCCAGCCATCCTTGCCCACTTGCCCACGCTCCCCCAAGTCATGCAGGGAACCAGCCGACGGACCCGCTGGGGCCCAGAGCTCAGCGGCAGCAGCCTCAGTCCTCTCCCAGTTGTGCTCCTCCCACCAGTCCCAAGTAAGGACCAAAACCTGGGAAAGTCCTCTCCAATCCACCTTGGAGGCTTTCACACCACAAAGCAAGAAGAGAACAACACTGGGACTTCCCTTGACACCTATCACCTCCTCCAGAGAGATTCCCGTCCCACCTCCCCCTGCCTCATGCACATCCGCAGCGCTCAGGCTCAGCTTGCTGGAGGGAAACAAAAGCCATGTTGAGAAAACCAAGTCTGGTCCCCTGGCATGTGCCATTAGCCTATTAGTTTTATTTTTTATTTATTTTCATTTACTTTCAGCAGAGTGGAGTTTAAAAATTCTTGCTTTGAACATGGCGGCGACAGAATTACCGTTGTTTTAAAATGTGAAAGGGCAAATGTTAGAGAGCTGAATAACAATAAGTCAGAACAAAGAGTTCACAGGCTGGGCAAACAGCATTTCGATCGATGAGGGATCTGTCTGCGCTGCGGGATCTGCCTTTTCTGGAGGATCTGCTTGTGCCAGGGCATCTGCCTTCACACTGCAGGGCTTGTCCTGTCCGTGCCTCCTCCTCCTCCTCCACCAGCTCTCCCTGAGGGGTTGCCAGCCATCCTTGCCCGCTTGCCCACGCTTGGAACCAGCCACTGGAGCCGCTGGGGCCCCGAGGTCGGCGGCAGCAGCCTGGCTCCTCTCCCACTCGCGCTCCTCCCGCCAGTCCCTGGTGGGGAGCTGGAACCGGACTTGCTTGGGGCGGCCGTTCCGCTGCCCTTCCCTCCGCAGCATGGCTGCCCAGGCCACGCGCAGACGAGCCGCCGTGCCGGTGGTGGCCCAGGACACGTGGAAGTGCTCCTCCAGCGCCGGGGCTGCGGGACCGCAGAGCCGCCTCGCTCGCCTCCTCTCACCTCCAGAGTCACCCCCGAGCCCGGGCAACCGTCGCCCAGGGACACCGGCCCGGGCAATGGCGTGTCCGGGGGCAAAGGCTCCTGGGAAATGCTGCACCCCAAGGCCTTCCACATGCAAATGAGCACGGTGACACCGGGCCCTGGGATGGGACCTGGAGGTCACCAGCTGGCCCCGTCCCCACGGCCTCTCCCTGCAGAGCCCTGGCCCGGCACCTGGGAGCACCCACCTGCCCCCTGACCTGAGCCCCTGGGCCAGTTCCGACCACGCCTGGCCCTGGGGCAACATCTACCCAGCAGCACGACAAAGAAACTCTGCTCAAGGGCTCCGGTGCAGGGCAAGGGGGAAGCTTGAACTCACCTTTGCAAACCGCAGAATCCACCTGGAAAAACAAAACACCCACGAGCCCAAACTGCCCAAAAGCCAGTCCTTCCTCGCCAGGCGAGAACAAGGGAAGGACCTGGCGGGTGCCAGCCCCTCTCCTCTGCGTCCCAGACGGGCGATCCCCGCCTCGGCCTCAGTGCCACTGACCGTGGGAACGTCTCACACGAGGGATAAACCGAACCTGACGCGAGGTTTGGTGAAGCAGCGTTCCCTTCCCCTTCCGGAGGATGTCACACACTTTCATCACGCAGAGTTCCCTACGCTGCCTTCCTCCATCACAGCCCTTAGTCTGTTCCAGAGACATTTCTGGCTCTTGCTGTAAATCCTGGGGAAAACCCAACCCCACGGGATGACGACAACCAGCCTGGCTACCCGAGCACGACAGAAACTCTTCCACAGGCTCCGCAGAGAACTGCCAAAGCCCTGACCCCAACAGCTCAACCACCACACACCCTGCTTGCCCCCAGCCCCCTCCGAAACAGCTACAGGCAGGGAAGAGGAACACCAAAATCCTTGTCCCCGTGGCCTTCCCGCACTCAAGTGCTTTGTGCTTTCACCCAAAAAGCCACTCTTATGGGGAGCGGCTGGGGGAACTGGGGGGGTTCAGTCTGGAGAAGAGGAGGCTGAGGGGAGACCTCCTGGCCCTCGGCAACTCCCTGCCAGGAGGGGGCAGAGAGGGGGGATGAGTCTCTGGAGCCAAGGAGCCAGCGCCAGGCCCCGAGGGAATGGCCTCAAGCTGTGCCAGTGAAGGTTTAGGTGGGATATGAGGACAAATTTTTGACCGAAAGGGTTGTCAAGCCCTGGAACAGGCTGCCCGGGGAAGGGGCTGAGTCACCATCCGGGAGGTTCTGATTTAAAAGCCGGGCAGACGTGGCGCTCAGGGACAGGGTTCAGTGGACTTGGCCGTGTAGGTTAATGGTTGGCCTGGATGATCTTAAAGGTCTTTTCCAACCTAAATGATTCTCTGATTCTCTCGTCACCTCTGCCCTGAGCCCTGGGCATTCATGGGGCACAGGGTTACCCGATGTGCTGGGGCCTGAGGGGGTACTTTTTTTTTTTTTTTTTAGGCAACACTGCTCTGGGGGTGCATCTGTGACCTGTTCATTTAACAGGGCTCAGACCGGAGCCAGGAGGAGAGTCCCAGCAACACCCATCACCTGCCGGGTGGCCGCCGCCTCCTGCCCTGCCCACGAAGCGCTGGAGCACCAACAGAAAGTCGCAGCCTGATAAGAATTGAAAGGCCTCAGACATGAAATAATAATGAAACAAAGAAACAGATCAAAGCTTTTAATTTCACTCTAAGTACTTTACTCTCACTCTCAGAAATTCTTATCAAAGACAGGCAGATGTCACTGCCTCCAGGGGTCTCAACTCGGCAGCTCCCGATTTGCATTTACTCCACAAATTTGCTTTCAGAACTGGAGACCTACGGTGTAAAAGCAGCAGCAGGTTTCGCTGTGGCGAAACCACATGCTGAAATCTGAAAGCACCGCGGAGCTGGATAAGCTTTTCCGGCACCGATTCAGCACCGTACAATGGTAAATACAAATAAATCCCTGCACAAATGCCATCAGGCCTCCACGTGCTGGTGAGGTGAAGTATTATCAAGTAATATAAATGTTTATTTCCATGGTAAAACGCGAGCACAAACCTTCCTTTCTGGGCTGTACATTAGGCCGGAGTGGGTTTGTGAGGTTTATAAATAAAACGTGCTCCCAGCCCCACCGTGCCATGGGCTGGGCACCCACTCCAGTGGTGCTCAGCCCGCCTTAGTCCCCTTTTCCCCCAGATGAGGGTGGGGACTGATGGGCTTTGGCGTGAGGTGGTTTGCTTGGTTTTCCTCTTTTACTTCTCTGGTTATCAAATTGCTTTCCTCGGTCAAAAGCTCACTTAACGAGTGGCACAAGTAATTAGTTTATTGGAAATGGCGCTGCAAGGGCCAGCTGGGAGCACGGCAGGGGCAGGTCACCCGGGGAGGGCACCCTGAATTTGGGTTGGACAGACCTTGTTTCTGAGCTCAGCTGAGAGCCTAGAAAAATAAATCGTCTTGGAGAGAAAAAAAGCAACATCCCAGGTTATCAGGGCATCATCATCATCATCTTCATAATACGAGCAGTGCCACAGATGTGCATCTTCAAAGAAAAATAGAGCGGAGAATAACTGAGCACTAACCTAAAAGCCTGGGATGCTGCTCCTTCCCGGCAGCAGGGTCTCCCCTGGCCCTCCTGCCCTGTGAGCATCAGGATTTAAGGCAGGTTTTAAAGCACCAAGACTGAGCTTGACTCTTCTCGAACAACCAGGACCCGTTGCACAGCCGGAGGAGCACAGGAGCTACAGTGCCAGGCGCTGGGGATGCCAAGCCACGCGCTGGAGGAGGTGACAAGAGCTTCATGCTTCTCCTTCAGCAGCTCTGGGCAAACACTTGCCCAGACAGAAGCAAATCACTGCCCCCAAATCAGAATGATTACACCACAGCTAAATAGAAATTTACCCGCTTAAGCCCCGTTTTCATTCGGAGTCTACGGTGTGATGTGGTCAGCGGGGACCAGGGGTGCAAGGACTCCCCAGGATGACCCTGGGACTGGTGCTGGCAGGGGCAGGATTGACCCCGAGGGATCGACTCTGCAGTACCAAAGCCACCCTCTGCTAACACCGGACGGTTCAGCCCCAGAAACACCCGTTCAAACCCAGGCGGCTGGCGAGGCACCGCGGCCGGGGCACCACCAGCTGTCATAAAATGG
This sequence comes from Athene cunicularia, assembly GCF_003259725.1. Lineage (NCBI taxonomy): Eukaryota > Metazoa > Chordata > Aves > Strigiformes > Strigidae > Athene > Athene cunicularia. Next base: position 27,470,439 of record NW_020799092.1, read on the forward strand.
TTCTTTCTCACAGCATTTAGCCTGTATTCACCAGAAATGTGTCTGTCCAGGTGCTTCCCCTTTCCCACCTCGCCCTCTCCTCTCCTTTAGAAGCTGAACCAGCCTGTGGCCAGTTTTGGGGCTCTCGCTGGCAAGAGGTAAGAGCAGGGCACTGCAAACCCCTTAGGGGTAGATGGAAAAGTTCGCTGGCGTGAAGGACAAGCAGAAGTGCCTTTGAAAAAAAAATCCTCTCCCCAGCAGCTGGTCATTTGCTCATGATAAGGAAAGCAGCAGTTAATCTGCAGTCGGCTATACTGACGTGTGCAAAGAAAAAAGGACCGTGCCCCAGAGAGAAGGGCTGGGTGTATAAACGTGTACGTACCCCTTCCGATACACATCGTGAGCTCGGTGGTGTCTTTTCTTCTGCTGTTCAACTTCAGGACCCCCAGTGGGAAGCCCAAAAGAGGTGTGACGCCAGCCGTGTGTATGAAGAGCCTGACATCCCACAGCTCACGTCAAGGCACTCACACCTGACCCACAGTCAGCTCTCGGGCTGGCCACAGTCCGTTCCAGCAGCGCAGCGATGACACCAACCCGGATACTCAGCCCAATGGCCACACTCTAACAGGTTAAGAATGGCTGAATGTATTACTGTTGTGATGACTTTTCAGGTGGCATTTCTCATGCACAATTTTACTGTTTTGTTAAATTTAGCTGGACACACAAGGGCATTCAGAATCCCAGCGCCATCCGGGTTGGCAAAGCCCTTGCAGCTCCTCCAGCCCCACCATGACCCTCCCCCTGACCGTTCCCAGCTCCCCCAGACCCCTCAGCGCTGAAAGACAGAGAAAAAAAATGGTGAAAATGAGGATTGCTGCACCGGGAAAGGCAGGAGACCTTCCACACACCAGCCATGTGTATCATTTAACACCTGATTTACAAACTCCTCGCCGTTATACCTTTGGCTTCAACTTTTTACTGAAAGCAGGGTATGTATGCTGCTGACTTCGTAGGCAAAAAATTAATAGAGTGGGAGCAGGAAGGCGACTGGCCAGTAGCGCTTCAACTGAACACGAACTTCTGCCTTCACCAATTACGGGTGCAGGCAATATCTCCCTCTGACTCTCTTCCCCCACCCCACAGCCACTGGAAAAATGGGTGTTGGCAAACCTACATTTTCCATGGTTGTGAAGACAAACTATTCGGGAACTGAAGATGGGGGGGGTGTGACTGTGCTGGCAATCCCATTGAAAGTTCAACTCGTTACCTAAGTACACGTTGAACACGTGAATAAAAGATCTGGGGCTTTTCTGTTATTAGTCTCCTCATGAGTGGATGAATATATTAAAGTTCACAAGGCTCCGAGAGCTGCTCGAGGAGTGTGGCACACTCTGCACACACGTAGGTGATGTTCGTTTGTGGCAGTTTTTTTGTGAGAACTGTAAGGACCCCCCCTCGATTAATGACATCCTTCAATCTTAGATTTCTTCATAGATCCAAGGTAGAAAAGTATTTCCTTCCCCCTTTGGTGCTTGTCGCTAGAGGCATCCTGAAAAATCAGACTCAACTTCGGACCAATTTTCAACTCCTAAGAGCTCGGTAAACTAAAACGCTTAGGCAAATTTATTCTCTGTATAGAGTCAGGTAGGTAACACTTGATTTCTCATTCCACGACTGCATTTTATTGTTTTAAACTGAAATCCAGCATGTGTGTTTCCAACAGATTATCTCCATAATCACTTTCTTTTTGCTATGGAAATGATCTGAAAATTGTTCTTTGATACGAGAGAAGAGTTCACAAGGCCACACTGTACAAAAGCTGGAATCGTGCAATTATCATTTGTAAAGAGAAACTGTTATCAAAGTAACTGCAGGGGACACCTCCAGGACTCCTCTTAGTCAGGAAATTTGAAACATATATTTCTCTAACACGAATTTCACTCCAAACCCTTCTGAATAATTCATGAGAGCTGATTTAATGTCATAGTTAAGCCTGGCGCTCAGGACAGAGATCGGGGCTTCTGCTGCAGATGGAAGATTTCGGCGGTTCAGTTGGGGTGGGGGGCAGAGCTGGGGGCTCATCGCCGCGAGGGGTTTGGTCCCCAAGTGCCCTTGATCTGGGGAAGTGCCCTCCCCGTGCCGGGGGGGCTGGCCGGGAGAGGCTGGGTGGAGGTGGCACCCTCCTTACCCCAGTCTCAGGCTGCCTGCTGGGGCGGCAGGAGGGTGAAGGGGCGCAGGAGCCCCCCAACCCCCGGGGCAATCAGAAGCAGAGCCTCTGCTTTTCTTAAGCAGCATCAAATTACCCGCACTGAGGGGGAACAGCTGTTGGCTGCTCTCAGAAGGAAGAAGGCACCTTGAGATGAGAAAAACGCCATTTTGTTCTTCGTTTGCCACACGGGAGGAGCCATCACCTGCTGGGAAATGGTAGTTTACAAAGCGCAAAGAGGAAGACCTGCAGGTCGGCGTGTGACCGACGCCGAGAGAGGGAGGTCTTGCTTTAACAATCACCTTGTCTGTGTAGAGGCAGGTAAATCAGCTGAAGGGATGCTCCTTGTTTGGACTTTTTATTGAAGTCAAAGGGTCAGAGGTGCCTCAAGGGCTCACACACCAGCACAGCTGCTGCTGCCCAATTCCCGCTTCCTCCCAACTCAGGATGGGTTGAGCTACACCCACAAAGTACCACCCTCCCCGGGCTCCACTGAACTACACCTACAAAGTACCACCCTCCCCAGGCTCCATTGAACTACACCCGCGAGGTACCACCCTCCGCGGGCTCCACTGAACTACACCTACAAAGTACCACCCTCCCCGGGCTCCGTTGAACTACACCCGCGAGGTACCACCCTCCCCGGGCTCCGGGGCCTTTCTGAGCAAAGCTGACTTCAGGAACTCAGGATTTCACCCCCCAGGGCTCTGGCATGTTACTGGGCTGATAAAACTACCCAGGACTCGCAGTCCCCTTAGGCACTCAAGACTAAATGCCGTTTGATGTTGCCAGATTTTTGGAAGAGGACACGGGGAAATGGAAAACAACCGTTTTATGGTTGGCATTTACTGGCATTTAATCCCAAAGCACTTTTCTAATGTCAGGCGCTCCTGCTTTTTACAGACAGCAGAACTAACGCATCTGTATCTCAACTGAGGTCAGAGAGTGGCAAAATGCTCAGGTTTTCTTAACTCCCAGAGGCCGAATCCCTCCCCTGTAAGAACAGGGTGCTGGCGCATGACGCACGCTGCCAGCGGCTGAGCAGTTGCTGAGCATAACTGGGCTTGGGTTTGGTAACACAACAAGGCGAGGATGCTGTCACGGATAGCTCAGATGTAAAACTGGTGAGCTGCAACACAAAACTTGTGACAGTTTTATCCCTGGCAATCTCATTTTGCTGAAAGGTAACAATCGTGAATAATTGTTAATTATTCTCTATTTTTCAAAATTTTGTATTTATATGGGAGTCACAGGTGATTATTACAGATATCCAGAATCCAAAAATGTTGGTTTTAAGACACTTGAGGAACTGGGGAAACACACAGCTGTGACCCGAGAAGTTGGCCCTAACACATCTTATCCTAAAGCCTCTGTATTTTTCAGTTTTAATCACTGCCTAATGCTACAGATGACACCTACTGGGCAAATGAAGGCCTGGCACCTCCAGCATTCCACCGCCTCCTGAATTCTTGGTTCTTCCCTAAACCACCCTCTGCAATAAGATTGCGTTGCACCTTTTACAGAGGCAGAAGTGAGCCCACAGGGTAACAAGTGGCTCTGTGTTTGCAGAGCAGGGGAGGCCTAAATTGTCAACCCGAGACTTACTTCTGCTGAAGTCTAACTAGTCCCTCCGTTCCATTAGCTCTGTACACGAGCAGGAAGACGAGAGCAGTAGGGAAAATACCACTTACCTTTTTTTACCACTGACTATTTTTCTTTTGCTTTGCGGGCAGCTATAATGATAATTTTCTTACACCAACCCCATCACCAGCCAGGGTTAAACAATGAAACAGCACCGTGTTCATCAAACACAAACAATATTGATGGCGTTGTTAGAAAACACTGAAAATTCTCCCTTTATGCTGGTTAATTATTCACATTGGGACTAATAATAGACTTTCAATGTATAAAATGATTATTAGGTATATTATCCAAGTTGTTGTTCTTATTGCTTCCTAGAGAAACTGATTTGAAGAGCAAATTTCTATCAGCTCAAACACGAGGGGTACTCTTCTCAAAGTCTATATTCTGCACTCACTGATACAGCTCCGGTGATGAAAATCCCCAGTATTTAGAGACAAAAACCCCGTAAGATTATTGCCCCCCATTTGAACTTACAAGAATAAAAAACCCCACCTGCCACCGCTTTGCATGTGCAGCTACAGTGATTAACTTCATATATATTTGCAAGCATAATTAGTTAGCTGTCTGCACAACTCAAATTACCCGGGAAACACTTTACTCTCCGTGGTAATTGCAAACCTGATGTGCCACGACTGCCCACACCGTTTCGTGTAAAACAAGACACTGAAATACATGGAAAAATAGTTTAGAAATTGTAGTATCTTAAAAATTGATCTCATCTTTATTAACTTAATAGGGAAGCGTCTAATAAACTTGTATTCAAACGACAACAAATTTTTTTTTAAAAAAAGGAGCAAGCTGTACATTCAGGAGTGGTCCAGAACTTAGCTCTGCCCATGCAGAAAATAATGCCACATAGTTAGGTCTCCAGATCCCCAAAGGAATGACAGACTGGCACATAGTGTCGTGATTATTTTTTTTTTTTTAACATACCACTTTCTGTCAGCTGCTCAGGTTTAACAAAGGGATTCACTCTGACCTTTGAATATTGGTCTTTGAATGTTCATGTACACATTCTCCTTCTCATATAGGGGACACGGTGCTTCTCCCAACATCTTTGGTATTTGGAAAGCTATAGAAACTTTAGTCTGTATTGAAAGTTTTCTTCACAGGGGAGAGCCCTGAATGTAAATCTTTGGTTTGAGGCATGGAGACCTTTCCCTCAGGCAGCCATTCTCCACCTTCCTTTCTGGGAGCATTAAGGTAAGATCTCACCAGGCACCGTTCGGGAGTTGAAGACATTCGTGTAGAAATCGATCAGTAACTCGGTGAAGAGGTTCAGCGGTACCAGAGCACTCAGGGAGGCTGTTCCTTTCGACGGCCAGATCAAATTCAAGCCGAAGACACAGGCCAGGCTGGATGCTGTCATTCTGTTATATATGCTCTCCTGCGAAACCTGGGAAAACATAAACACGAGGAGGTTTATGAGTACGCGTGCCCCGGGGAGTGAGAGACACGAGACCGTCCCAGACCGAGGAGCAAATCAGGGCCACGGGTACAGCACTGGCCGCTCCGCAGCCTCGGGGCTGACCACACAGCCTAGAGCTATAGGGCCTCCAAGGACGAGGTGAGATGTCAGTAAGTCAAGCAAAAAGGCTGAATTGTTTCCTGATGGGTAAAGGAATTGGTTTCAATCCCTCTGTACAGTCGGTTGTTACCTCTGCTGGGGGGGCAGGGAAGGGCAGGTGTAAACACACAGCTATCCCAACTGCTTCACGTCCTCTACAGAACAAACCTGGGGACTCCTGAAGTTGTTTGCAAGGGTTTAGAAGATTTTTCCTCTCTCTCTTTCAAGTACCTCCACATCCACCCAATTCCTCTGAAGCAACGGAGGTGAAAATGGGCCGTAAGTAAAATACACAGAACTCAAACCTGTTCCGCACCTGGATGATGTGTCCTACTTCTATCTGTAGATCTGAGCTCAGAACTGGGGAGCTGGAGTATTTATTTTTTTTCCTCTGTGTGCACTTGGCAGGGAATTTGTGTGTGTTTTGCTCTCCCACATTACATGGCTGGTATCTAAAGCCCCATATGGTCTATCTGGCAAGTTCTCGGGTACTGTGAAGAGCCAGCAAGCTGAAGGTGCTCCCGATTCCTCCCGACACAGGTACGTCAGCCAGTTCTTCTCAGGCTGATGGCTGCAGTTGTGGATCAGTAATCTGTCACAGGAAGACCATGCTGTCACAAACCGATGTAGAGGTTACTCTGAAGCTGTCATCTCAGAACAAGGAATTATTGGGCAAAACCTATGTATTCCTTCTGTTACAATTTCAAGCGGAATAGGAATGCAGAAATTCTGCTTCTCAGAGTCTCTCCATTTCTGCCTTGCCATAAAGCCTTCTGAAAAGGCAGCTCCGTAGTACAACGAAAAGCCTGAGGACACTAGAGGAAAATCTAAGAAACACTTCTTAGCATATGCATAAATTCCAGTCGCCCCCAGCCCAGTAACCCAGGTTTCATTCCCCTCTACTTCCTACAGCACAGTTCCACCCTCCACCGTGTTTTACCCAGCAAGGGGGCTATTTGCTCAGCCATGAGGGGATAAAATGCGGTGCAGGATGGAAGTCTTTTCCTTGAGGGACACGAAGAAGCACTTAGGTGCTCAAAAGCATAGAATTTTCTTCCTAACTGTATTAATTTTCTCACTAATAGGGACTATTTTTCCCTCCAATCTCTGCCTCACCCTTCTGGGACATCAGGGCTACTGTGATGCTACTTCTGCTACAAATATTAAAGGCTTTAATTGTTTTTAAGGTCACGAAGCAGGGCTGGATAAAGGCAGGAGATATTGGTGTCAAAGAACTGACTTCACAACTTGAGAATAAAAAATTGTCAGATTAAAGAGCCACGCCTGCTTCCTGACCTTATGCAAACCCCACATCATTCTCTGCAGAGCACAAGGCACCTGTACCCCGCTGACCTTCCCGCGGTGCTCTCCATGCACTACTGAACGATACAGAAAAACCAACAAGCGCATCTCATTCATTTAATCTGCTTCAGATGAGAGCAGCTCCAACAAGAGTTCATTATACTGCAGCCAGGAAGCAAAAGCTCAACTACCAGTAGCCTGTTAACAGGGAGACACAGACCAGGGTATCACCGTGAAGGCAGCTGGACAACGAAGCTGGAATTTGGATAATAATAAATATAACAAGGTTGGGGGACTCTGTTCTGGCCCTTGGGGCGAGTGGCTCATGCTGGCTGCATCCACACTGTGTAATGTTGTACATGGGAAACCCCCGTGGGTTTGTCCTCACTCCAAAATATTTTTTTTGGTGTTTCTTTCAGTTGAACAGGCCGTCACCCTGCGGTTTCCACAGCACAAACCTAAAGGTATGTGCTGTACATCCTAAGGCCTTACGTGTTGACAGGGCAGGTGCCCTGCGATGGCACAGAGGGTGGGCAGTACTGGAGGACAGGGCAGGGTGGAAGGAGCCAGGTTTGCAGGAGTGCTCCCTGAAACGCTCCCTCCTGCAAGCTGCAGGCAGGTGCTGCCTTCAAGCACAAGTTGAAGCACACCCAGCTTAACCCAGGTGCTGCCTTCCAAGGCCAACGTGTCAGCTCAGAGCAACGCCACTGCCACTTGCCGGCAGAGCTGGATTTATTTCCTCTCTTTAGGCCATTTCAAAGAACATTTCTAACTCCAAGACGCAACCATCTCTTCCCACCCACCACCGCTCTGTGAATGTTTCAAGGAGACAGCTGATGTTGAAGTGATCAACAAAAATACCCATGACACGGATTCTCCCCTGAGAGAGAAAATCCTTCAGATAAAACGAAACGGCGATTATACCATCGGCGGCAGAGCTACACTGAGCCTTATCTGTGAGTCACCAGCGAGGCTGACACTTGGGAATTCAAGGGAGACACCGCACGGTGCTTCACTCCAGAACGCGCAGCGATCCTTTCCTCGGCAGATCCAAGAGAAGTGTGAAACTGGATCGAACTCCACAACAATCTTTGCTGCCTCGCCAAGAGCTGCAAGCGAGGAAGCTGCCTTGTCACGCCAGTGGCGATGGCTTTGTCCCTCCCTGAGGGGATCAGGCTTCACACCACCTCACCCCCCTCACTACGCCAATGCCAGATTTCTTTCTCAAATGACATGAACGCATCCGCTCTGTCTACAACACCATCGTCAGCAGCTGATGTTTTCTTCCTTCACTAGACCGAGGAAGGGCAGTATCCAGTCAGAGAACCTCTTTATGGGCTGCCCCTCCACACAACTGCACTCCAACGCTACTTTCTAAGAAATACAAATTATATTTTTAGCATTTGGACTAACCCTCTTAACGCTGCCTTTGATTCCCTCACGAAGTTAGTAACCATCATCTCTGTTTCAAGTGAAAATACACTTGCTCCGTCAGTTTGACAAGCTAATAAAAGACAATTCTCCAAGGACCTAGATCCTATCTTTGAAGGAATCATCTCAACATCACAGAAAAGTACTACAACAAAGAACTACACAGCTTCAGTTTGTTGGGTTTTTTCCCCCCTTTCATTGGAACACGTATACAAAAAAAAATAATCATTAAGTCACGACAGCCTATACTGAAAGAAAGTCCTCTAGAAAGATAGAACTTGAACACTGCAAAACTCATCACTGGGAATAAACACTGAAGATTTAGTGCCACATCAACAGATGTCAAATATCCATCTTCACTATCCCAGAATAAACACCCTACTACCCCCAACAGAACTGTGACCATTTTTGGATTCCACATACTTGCATCCCAACAGCCTCATGGATATTGCAGGAGTGAAACCCGGCAGACACTACACTACTTAATGAACTTAAACAGTGAAACACAGAGGGTAGAAACAGCCAATTATCAACAGCTTTTGAAAATGTAAGGACATCACCATCTCTTTGGTTTCTCAGTTGCAGTGCTGAAAGGAACTTCAGAAAACATTTTCAAAAGAAAATTACTAGATATTAAAACGCCCCCACAAACTGACTGGAAATATAAATTCCTGTCCCCCACTCTCAGCTCCCTTGCAGACATGCCAACTGCTTGTCTCTGCTCCACGAGGCTTAGTCATCCAATCCTTCCCAACATGCCCCGTCATCTCCACCCCCAAGCTTTGCTGCTGCTAATTACACTTTTCAATTGGACAAGAGATTGAAACAGAACATTAATTCAGAGCATTTTTTCCCCAGCTTGTACTTCGCTTTAACTTTGCTGCTTCAGTTACAGCTCTAGAGTGCAGCCCACAGGCCCCAAAACCTCGCCCAGTTTTCCTAGTTGGTCCAAGTCTGATGTTTTGAATTTGGCAGGTTTTTGCAACGGTTCTTTCAGCAGGTCAGCCACCCTTCCCCTGCATCAGGCATGAGTGCAGGGACAGAAATGAGCAGCAGAGAGGGAAAGTGTGTGAGCATAGCGAGGGGGGCTGTATCAGCTGGTACTAAAACCAAAGACATGGTTATAAAAACACAATCTAGATGACATTACCACCCCTACAAACGTTCCTGATTGTTTAGCCTTAGACTGTCGTGGGAAAGTACTATTATAGTTTTCTACTAAATGGCTTCTGGCTTCGGAACTGGGTAACTGGAGGCCTCAGAGTGCTTTGCCACGTAATTTGCAAGATGCCTTCTTGGGAGCCTTTTAAGTTTGCCTGCCCGTTCAAAAATGCCCTTCACTGCACGGGCACGGCAGGGCCTGTAGAACACCAACAGTTGTTCGCACACACTCGTCCCTTCTGAGATCGGCTGAGCAAGCACGGACATTTTCTACAGATGTAATTCAAGGACCGGTTTGTGAAAACCAGCCTTTTGTTTCCCCTCTTGCTCCTGGTTGCCCATCAGTCCACTACGGCTCCAAGATGTCCCTGCAAACCCCTCTCTAGTGACCAGATGCGCTGCAAAGCGGAGATGGGCAGCTCACACCCACCACGGCCCCCTGGGCTCATTCCTGCTCATTCCCTGCCAAGCAAAGTTTATAGAATTTGGACCTATTTTTATAAATTCCAGTCTATTACTTCTGTAGGAGTTGCACTGTCTTCTTGTAGCACCCTTGGACTAGAAGGAGCTGTTTCATTAAGTAAGGGGGTTGAGATTGCAGAGAAAATGGGGATTTTTTTTTTTTTTATTATTTATTTCTTCCCCAAGCCTGTATCAAACCTGGAGTGTTCAAAACCTGTATCCAGTGATTACAATTCATCCCACTTCATGAAATTACCACAAGTACCTCTCGCACTACTCAAGGCTGAGCTCATGGAAGAATTAAATTGCCTCTTACATGCAAGAAGGTTGATGCTCGCAGGTAAAAACCAGGATTATTGGTAGAGTGCTCTGTTAAAGTTTGAATTGTGGCAGCTTGTGCAGCACACCGATCTGCAATGAATAGACCCCTCCAGCTCCTAGATTGTTTCACGTTCCCTTGACCTTTCCAAACGCAAATATTCCCTGAGACATTAAGGATGAAAAGCCATGGATCAGCAGAAATTGCAGATCTGAGCACTAGTATTGGACTTGATGCTGTGCTTTACATAACAAGGCATACTCAAAAATAATGCCATGTTCTGCTGCCCAATTACAGAAAACACCATTCGTACTTTCGCACACCTCATTAACACCTCAAGTGCTCAGCTCTTAAGAAGTGTGTTGAGATGGTGCATCTATTATTGGAACAAAGTCACTTACGCGATTCATAACACTGAAGAGAGAAATCAGTTGCTAAAATAACAGCAAATGACACGAGGATTTCCCTAATAGCATTAGAGTTCAGCTAAGCAACGGTAAATGAACACGTGAGTATTGCAGGAACCTTGCAAGGGCTGTCTGAGTGGGGGTCATATCAGTGTGTTTCCTTTAATCTTGCTTTTCTCTAGTGTTTTGATAGAAAAAGGGACTAAATGTACTCGCTTCTGAAATATGCTACTGGATAGAATATGTCAAACGTGATTGTAGCCCGAGAACAGGTACTGAGGGCTAATTCCTCCGCCGGGGAAAATCAGCATCATTCCAACGATGGCTTTGGTGGGCTCTTAGGACTTCTGAAGGCTAGATCCCTTTGTTAGGTGTCAACACCACCACGATCCTCACTTTCAGGCACCTGGGTGGGAAAAATGTCATCTGGAAAAGGCAGTTCCCTGGATAAGGCAGAAGGAAGGGAAATTTACCCTCCTGTTACAGTCTGTTCCCGCACATAAACTGGCAACGAGAGGACGTCACCGGGCTAACTGCAGAGCCGTTTTTAATTGATGTTCCCCAAATCCCCACATCAGTGGGGTTTTCAAAAATGGGTTTAAAAAGAAAAACAAAACAGCAAATTGAGAAGTAGGACAAAAGACACACGATTTTATTGATCTTGAAGCATACCAAAAATCCTTGTAAAATGGCACGGTCAAAGTTTTTAATTGAGCAGTGTAGTAAATTCTAGGACGAAAGGCTATTTTAAACTGGAAAATGTTATTTGTAAGATTTAATATAAAGTATTTTGCTGGTTGCTCTAAAGATCATTAATATTTCTATCATTTTCTAAAATTACGCTAATTTGTTTGGTGTTTTAGTTGCCCAAAATTTATACTTTGGAGAAAAAAGGTGATTTCACCTAGTTTTTCTCTGGCACCGAAAACTAGACAACCACTATTTTCAGGCTATTTTTCACTCCAAAATAGGTAAAAACCCCAAAGATTAGATCAATAAAAATATACGTTTGTGAAAGTGGAGTTGGGGGGATGGGACTTTTAAGTATTTCAGTACAGGCACAGTCCCATTTGAATTTACACAGTAGTTTTCATTACACCTAAAGGATTTCATGCCGGATTTCAAGGTTCTGCATCCTGAGTCCACTCCATTAGCAAGGATGCACAAAGACTTCACCACATTTGTACAACTCTTCAGTTTTATTTTCTGTGGAGATCTTCAACGCTGGATTAACAAGAACAGATTTAGAAAGGAAAGGGTGGCACTACTTTGGCAATTTTGCCTACACTCACCATATGGAGAAAGCATATCAGGTATTTCAGAACAACGTAGTTGTGTTCAGGAAGTCCTTGAACGATTTGTTTACATCTGGTGACCCGTAAACTGCTCTCCACACCTGCAATATCAAAGTCAGTATTAGTTTAACTCAAAAAAGATATTACCAAGAAATAAGCACTTATTTATATCTGCTGGAATTTCAATATCCATCTGTAAAACTAACCACAAAATTCACGTCTACCAACCTCCAGCACCGACGTAACAGTTCGGGTTATCCCTTTAAGTGACCCCACCATATTTTTTATTACCACACATCAGGCTAGGACTAACATCCAGAGTAGTTTCTCAATTCAGTGAAACAGCCAAATAATTTTTTTGCTAGAGAGGACTTTCAAAGGTCTTGATTAAACTCTCATTATCTCTCCACGCACTGAATCCAGACATCTACATTTTATGCCCTAATATTATTCTTCCTGAGACACAGTCCTGCCCAAAACGCTCTTTTGAAACTCCTCTGACTTCAGAAACACTGTCTCAGCAAAGACAGAGGAGACGGCCACTTGGGTGGGTAAGAATTTTCTGGAGATGAACCACAGGAGGTTCATTAACTCATTTTGACAGACGGGCAAAACCAGAACTGGACCCCAAACTCCTCTGCATCAGCTAGATAATCTGGGGGAGAATTACACTAACACTGGATTATATTTCAAATGCTGTTCCAAGCAACTTTTCTTTTTTTCCCCTGGAATGTTTTAGTCCCAGAAATTTAACACCAATGTGGACATAGGTCTGATGATTTCCATCACGCCTGACCTAACCAGCTCATTTGTGCTGATGCTTTTTCTGCACGTTCCGTTTCTCTCTCTCCCTGACTCAGCCAGAGGTGCACCTAAGTATGTGTGCATGCACAAAATTCCAGCCTGTTAAATGTTCCCTGAAGGTCTGAATTAAATACACGAAGCTATCCTGCGGTGAGCTGTGTTGACCTTTTTCCTACTGCAAAGCTTCCCATAAAACACAATAATCTGAATCCCAATAATGTTTTTGCCAGCTTTTGGCAGGGTAAATAATGCAGGATGTGCAGCAATACTGGGTAAAGGAACCCTTTTTAGCAGTTTTCATCATCACAGAAGTTCTTTGACATTTATAAACGTCAAGGTTTTCTTAATTTTTTTAGACAGTTGCTCAGCTGATTTATTTCACAGGTCCTATCAGTAACTCTTTAAAACAAAGGTGAGACACTAAAGAGAAAAGTTTCACTATTGCTTCATAGTACTGTACAGCAGAGATACTGCATTTCTGGGTTTGAGAGACTGCATTTCTGGGTTTGCAGGCTAAGAGATGTAAGAGATACATCACACACTGCTCTGGTGTCTTCCAGAAGACAGTGAGAATTTCCAAATCGTCCCCAGAGAGCTGTCTGCGATCACACCTTTCCAAAGCTCCCTTCTGCACTGTATTCACAGAGAATACGCCCTTGCTGCAGGTCAGCTTAGCTCTCGAGCTTAAGATCTTCTAAAATCAGGGTATCACCACAGCACCAAGAAAACATAGTGGACGTCACACTGCGTACGAAGAAAGCCCAAGGAGAAATTCTCATAAACTCCACTTTTCAATGTATTTTGACAACATTTCAAATGCCGGTAAACTCCTCCCAGCGTTCCTAGGACAATGCATTGCTCTCAGCTTCTTTTCACTTCTTCTCATTTTTCACTTGGCTCTATCACAAAGTAGTATCATATCCAGAAAGTCTGCACAAGGTTGATTCAGTAAAAATAAGCATTTTTAAGTCTTTTTTCCAAATTTCCCCTGTTCTTTCCAGTTCTGAGTGACTATCCTTAGTCCCTCCACTTCTACCACCTTCCTGTGAACTGACCTGTTTTTCTCAATGCCCTGAGATATTTGTTGTGTGAACAGATGAATCCTCGGTTTGGAAGGTGGTGATCTACAGCCTTGCAAATAGCAAATCAGGACAGAGCTTCAGAGAATTCTGAACACGACCTGATTAAGGTTTTTAACAGGAATAGTTAATGATATGAAACAGTACATGCAGATACTAGTGATGGGAACAGTATGAGAATTTTACCTAGAATACGGTGTATCTAGGTATAGGAAACTTGCTGTACTTCTACACTTTATAATAAAAACATGCAGCAAATAAGATTTATACCCAGTCTGAATTATTTTGCTGCCCTACCCCAACAGCAACAGACATTATAGTCATGATAACCTTTGCAACAGCATCAGCCCACGGTTAACAGAGTTACTCTAACAGACTCTGTTGGAAGCTGTATCCCATTTTGATATAATTTCTCCAAAAAGCAGGTTTTGGAAAAATGTGTGCTTGTGACTTGTGACTGAAAGCTCTGTGGATTCTCTGCTAGCTCGACTGTAGCCGGGATGGCAAAACACCAGGCTCTACAAGCACTAGGTACCAACTGCCAGATATTCTGGCATCTCAGATATTCAAGCCCCATTTATTAGGGGGGTGCCCTGCCAGCATTATAAACTAGCCCTTGACAAAGGCCACATAATGAAAGTTTATAATTCATAGTTTCATGTAGTTCTTTAGATAACCAATGCATTCTCTTCTCATGCCTTTAGATCCTTTCTTCCCCAATATGTTATCACATGGCAACTGTTAAAACAGAAGCAATCACCTCCCCACAAAAAATAAAAGAAAAAAAAAAAGGGAAGAAACACACAGATGACCAACTAAATTTTGTTTCTACCGTTCTGCCAATCTTGCTGCTAAAACTAAAGCTGCTCTGACGTAACTTGTGTCACTAAGACTCAGTGCTGTGCCATGACAGAAATCTGGAGCCCTGGCAGAAGTCTGATCCAATTCTTATTAATACAGTATGATATAGAGATAAACCAGTAAACCTTGCAAAATAAGCAGAGATGGTCTTGGAAACCCTGACCACCTTGCTCTGGGACACATTATGAGGTTGCCCCTCCGTGGCTGCAGTGAAGCACTAACAGTATTATATACCCACAACTGTGTCCTGGTTAGCAAACAGCAGTGATTAGGTATGAGCCAGGTTCGGTTCAACTTGCTGTATAAATTTTTCTAAAGCTTGTTTATACTCACTGGTGATCCCAAGGATATGATCATAACACTCAAAGGTTAGTAACGGCTGAGGGAGTTCCCTAAGGAAAGTCTTCAGGATAACAGCAGGAATATGGATATCATGATAATCATCAAAATTCACAGACTTGCCTAAAAGGAGAAGAAGAAAAAAAAGAATTTAAAAAAAAAAAAGTGCGTGTGTAATCATGTGTTTTACTTTTTCTTGAAATTACTGCTTAAAAACTGTTTCACACTAACCTCTTGGCATTCTGCTGCTGGTAACTCCTTGCATTTGATTTTTGATATTTTTTGCATTTTATATTTTTCATAGAGTTTTACCTATCTTGCTGTAAGAGATTCTCCCCATAAAGGTATTTCATAAAATGACTTCACGGGGAAGTCAGTGACTTTCAAAATTACTTCACTACATTTCATAAATTGTATTAGGTAAAATTATATTTCTTTGCCATAACCACGGAAAAACACCAGAGGCAGAATGACACAAAGACATTCTACTTCCTAACTACAGTAACTCCATGTGCACAGAGGCGGTATAAATGTTTATGAAAAACCAGACCGTTTTTGACTCAAACTTTATATTCATTGGCTGCCACAGCTTTTCTAAGCTCTGGTCTGACATCGACTGGTGACTTGCTCTTCAGTAAGCACCGAGTGCCTGTGCTACCTTCCAGGTTTCTGTTCTAGTGCTCTTATTACGGGATTTTCTGTTACAAATGATTTTACAATTAACTAATCATAAGACAGCAGCATTTCAGCTTCACCAACAGAGCCCTCACCCTGGCAGTGGTATGAGGAGAGCTTACCCTGATTGTAGAGCTTCTGAACATCTTTGATGGTCTGGATGCTGGCTGACCTCCTGAAGAGGCCCTCTACTTGTAGTCCTGAAAAAAAAAACCAAAACAATTAATGCAGCTCTTATCTGTAAAAGCTGCCACTCTCTTGTTTTACTCCATAACTTCAGTTGAAAACAGAACAGAGGGAGAAGGTTTGGGAACAAACTTAACACGCTCATTTTTTGGAAATAAAGTAATTGAGAACAGAGCATACAATCAAATAATTCTGCAACATTGCCCACAGCACTTTCCTTAACATGTCTCACAGAAATACTACCACCTTTCCTTAAGTGTTTTAGAGCGTCTCGCCAACTGTAATTTTTCTTTAAAAGCAGCTTTCAATGGCACCTAATGACACGGAAGAAGGAGATTTAGATTCACCAGGCCGCTGATGTACCCCCCTCTCACTGAGAGCTTCTGCAAACTGAGCCCGAAACCACACCTGTAAATCTGCTATTCTCCTCGCCTTAAACCTTTAGCAAACTGAAGAGGGGAGTTGTGAAGATTCCCTAAGCTCGCTCTTCCGTCAGGGGGTGAGATATAAGATCCATTGGGCTGGGGAATGTTTCACAGGATTTCCTACCACTGGCGGGACACTGGCCTCCCCGGTTTGAAGGCAGTTTGGGGCAGACCACTGCTCCTTCCACCTCTCTCTGGAAGCCAGTGGGACTTCACCCTCTGCCTGCCTGTGGTGTTTTGAAACACCTGATTCTAGTCTTGAGGCACTGCTGAAATATTTATCATAAATCTCCTGAAGGGTATCTCATTTGCTTTTATGTTGTGGACTAACTGAAATCTGACTTCAGCTACAGAGCAAAAATGGCAATAAAATGCTTCCAATCAAGGACCTAATTTGAACCACAGCTTTCAAGGTAAGTTATTTATCTGAATTATTACGTAAAACAGGATGGGGACAAGGAGTGTTACTTTTCTTGAGACTTGTGCTACTTCTTGCTTTTGAGTTTGGTAGAATCCTCATCTCCCTCTCTCTCCTTCTCCCCAGTCTGCGCTGGTCCTTCCACCCAGCAGGTAACGCAGTTTGGCTCACATGTAGTCTGACCTGGAGATTCCTACTGGAAGCAGAATAATCTAAAATATCACCCAGTGCTGGTCTGACCCAACATAAAACCGCTGACAGTTTGAGAACAGAGGTAGACAACCCACCGACTTGGAGGGACTGCATGAGTGTGGAAGATCAGCTTGACTTTTTGGGGTTTTTTCATGCTTATCTTTCAGCGGGTGAGTAGCCAGACTGAAATCAGTGTTTGTGTGTTTCAACTGAAGTACACACACATCTATTTGCACAATCAAGATGCTTTATGGTGTTCTGGAAAAAATTTGAGTCGTACGTTACTGAAGGATATTCAGTCATTCTTGGAAATACACCCAGGTTGTATGAGTATTTTGTACAGGAAAAATTAGTAAATTAATAAAAGATTCTCTACAGAATAGCATTTAGTATTGTTCATAGGAATTAAATCTAAAAGAACTGATAATTTACTACTGTAGTGAATTTTCACAGGCTCTTGCAGAGCTCTTCTTGGAAGTGCTCCACTGAGTAGATTTAGAGGCTTAGGTGGAGTTTAGCTAAGCACAGCTCCTAGGTACTCTCTTAGCATTTATGCCCTTGCCTGTTAAATTCCAGGTTGAATATTAAAACTTTAGCCCATGCCCTCAGTTCTGGAAGGTACAGCACGACATCTCAAACTACAGTATCTAAGAAGGATATGTGTGGTTTCTAAAGGAACCAAATGGACAATAATTATGATCTATTTAATGGCTTGCTTTATTCCCGATCAGATCATGTTTCAGCTGAATAAAGTTACGGCAAATAACATCACTGTAGTAAAACTGTTCCATTAGATTTATAGTGCAACCTGTCTAAAGGCATGCTTTTGGAAGTGGCAGCTGCAAACAGCTAGCTCGTCAAGGCATTGCCCTCAGCAAACAAGAAACACAATAATTTCCTGAGAATTTGTAGAATTTTATGCCGGCTGTCAGTGAACTAGAGGTTTTCTGCAGAAACAAGTCTTTCGGAAAATGGACATCGTAAATGCTGGCAATTCAGTTTGCAGGAATTGGTTTAATAGTTAATGTTTTAATCTGATATGAATCTCACTGTATAAACTACAATGTAATAAATATCAATTTTTAACATGTTTATGCCTTTATTGGCTAAGCTTTCAAGAGTCTAATTAAAGACATTAATCTGTAGCATAGACAGCAGCTGTACTTGTCTGGCCCTTCAACCCATCAATGTTACTGTAATGGCACATAACACTGAGCTCTTGCTGGATATAATTTTTGGAGGGGGAAAAGCAACTTTTATCCTCATCTGCAGAAATGTGGGATGCGGGCGATATCCCTGCTTCTCCCAGAATTCATTTACCGGGTCAGCGTGAAAGCGAATCAATAGACAGCAATTTGTTTGATCACAGGTGGCAACAAGCCAACTACCAAAGCAGGTTTCTCCAAATCCGTTTTACGTTTGTGGGCAACCTATGGAAATGACACGACACTAATTAAACGTAGGTTAGTACAAAGCTCAGGAAAAAGAAAAGAAAAAGCTGTATTCTCCTTCTAAAGTAAAAGAACGCCAGCGGCAAGAGACACACATCTTTTTTTTTTTTTTTTTTTTTTTTTTTTTGCATAAAAGATGCTCAGACCAAAAAATATTATAGCAATTTTAAAATAAAGCATGGGTTGTAACTTCAGCCTACTGGCAAACAGAAATATGAGTCAACAGCAGTTATGCCACTGAAGGGGGAAAACGATGAGCCTGGGTACAGAGACAGCCCTTTTGCAATATATTTTTCTGACTTCCGTGACGCTCACAAACTGAGAAGGCTACTTTTTTTTAGAAGTTTGTAAGTCCATTAATTGCTCTCAGTGCTTTCTGTGTTTAAGCAGGGCCAGGGGAAGCTACCTGACAACAGGATCTGAATGCTGGTGTTTCCCATGTCACATAACATGCACAGCATCAGCATACGCCCCCAACTCGGGTCTCAAAAGGAGGGATGGGGAGAAGGAAAGGGACCTGAAGCCTCTCGTGGTTATTTCACTGTGATGGATAAATATGCACCTTATACACACTCAGGAAATACTTTCTCCAATCCTGTCTCTTTCTCTTCAGGCACTAGGGGAAAAAAAAAAAGCAACCCAACAGTTCTTGGAACTACCATAATTAAGCCAACAGAAGGTGCCCACGCTAAAATAAAATTAATCACTTTGTCTTCTTTTTGCAGACAAAATACACACCAGAGCCACCGGAGTTATGGGATGAGGATACAGAATTGTCTGAAGCCAATCCTGGTCACTACAGCTCAAAGTATTCATTTTTGTCCTTCTAACAAATAATTTTGATGTAGCCTATGTAATTTTTGTTAGCAGTGTTCATCCATCAAATCCCGTTTACAGCATGACTCATGGCAGCTGTCTCTTTGAAAAGAAGTATTTGTGTGTGTGTACCAGTTGAACTGTTTTGCCATTAATAGCACGTGGAACAGAGTCCACAGAGAACCGCAAGCCTGGAGCAGCCAGGGGATGACTGACACGAGCACCCAGCCCGGGCTTTCCACTGCTGATAAACGCGCAGTTGCACGTCACTCACATTGGATCAGTGCTGCAGAGCCTCTGTTGAGACAACCCGGCACAAACTCACCAAAAAAAATACAGATAGATAGAGATCAGTGGACTTCTGCTACCCCGCACTAAACTCTCTGGAACAAAAAGAGCAAAATTTAATTTTAAACATTAAACGCTATACGGCAAAACGTAGTATGTGACTAGTGGAGGAGCCATCTGTAGTCAATGAAAAGTGACTCCGTGATTGAGAACTTAACTGAGTAATTATTTAAATGTCAGTAATCATAAATGAAAACAGGCAGGCACTTCATTCCACACCGAAATAAGATGGCTTTCACCACAGTAGACAAAATTTCACAGTGCAATGACACAACTGTGTCACACTCTGAATTAATAAACTGTTGCTAAAAATACTTAACTCCCTTCTACCCCCCAATCAGTTGTCCCACAGGAAAGACACAGAAAATCAAAACTGATAAAGATAAATTAAAGCAACACATGCTGTCACATTGCTGCAAACTTGTCAAAGAACGAGAGATGAGAAAATTACATTCTTTTTCTTTCAATCATCCTTGATTTGAGGGTTGCTGGCATCCAAAACCTTTGTTAATTTGTCTGCTTTCAGAAGAGAAATAGCAAAGAGTGAGCATCTGAATTCCTTCTGTCCCAAATTGAGTTTGGAAATGTTTCTTTGGACTGGGGTCCTGCCAGCTCTCAGGAAGTGTCCATCCTGATTTGGAAGCAGTTTTCGTTCTCATTAATACAACTGATTTAGACATCTTGCAGCTCACCTAATTCTAGTCAGATTCCTATTTAAAAATTAGAACTAGTTTATTTCTAATATGAGGCCTGACCAGTTTCTGGTATATTTTAATTGTCCATCTTCAATGTAAGATCTTAAATGCCCAAAGCAGTGGCAATTGTGAATTTTTATGCTTAAGACGAATCCAAGATTTTAATTTTATTTTAGAGCCAGAATACAAGTTTGAGGAGGAGACTGTAGAGCCTTCCTTTCCCTTGGAGCCTGTGCACTGAATACAGAACAAGTGAGCGTGGCGTCCGCAGTTTGTAAAGATGATTTGCACTGCAAGGAGGTGCACAGCAGATCAAGGGCAGGGGGGAAGAGAAGGGACAGTTCCAGCCCTACTGAAAAGCTGAGCAGCAGCAGCAAGGACGTCGAACTGTACCACAGAACCCAAAGTGTAGTTTGTGTCCTTGCAGTTTTGAACAGCGCAGTCTCTCGCCTTTGGATTTATGAATGAATATTCTCAGTTTATACTTGGCACCGTTGAACATAATTTATTTACAATGCCTGAGCACCAAACCCACAAACTGTGCTTATGACAAGGTTCATTTTTATTTGATGGCACACGAACCAGTCTTGGGATTTATCTCGTCTCCATGAACCCTAGGTAAAAACATGAAAACAAAAGAGCCAAGAACTCAGAAATGTTTATATGGCCAATGTCAAGCTTTCCCGGTGTTGCATTTTTAAAAGATATTTGATTGATCACAAGAAGGGGAGTCCAGGAGGCAAACCTGCTAAGCTGCAGCAATCCAAACATATTCAGAATGCAGAACCATCCATCTCTACCCATTCTGACTCTCACCACCAGGATGTACTCATCCACATTAAAAGAAAGGAACCAAAACTTCCTCCATCAGCAGGATTTGTTGTGCTGCATGGAGGGGATGAGGAGGAAAGATTAATCAATGTTCGCCACTGCTTCTGCTGTTGAACCGACAAAGGACAGCTCTAGTTGTCACTGTAATCATACCACAGGACATTTATGACTTTATCATTAAAACTTCTATAGGGTGGTTATTACCATTTCCTTTGACAAGTCTGAGTCATCACCCAGGACTCTCCTGTGGCACCACGAGACAACACTGAACAAAAAGTTTGTGCTGCAAAGCACTTCCAGTCAAGAGATGAGGTAAGAGAGGAAGACTCAGCAATGGGGGCCCCTGCGAGGTAATGTTCCTCTAGGGGACAGTTATCTTCTCTGCTTTATAATTCTGTAGTGTGATTCCTTCACAATGAGATTATTGTTCCATCGCTCCTGAGCTGCTGCCGATCTCACGCAGACTCTTTTATAATCAGCTCTCCATCCAATTTTCCGTAGCTGTTTTCTTATAGGGCCATTCTATAGAATGTGAATGTTACCAAATTTTGAAAATTTTAGTAATAATCCTAGCTTTGGTTTTAAATTGTTTAAAGCATGGGCAAGCATGTTGTTTATCCTTTGGGGATACTCTCTAAAACAAAACACATTAACAAAAACAATCCTATCCAAAAATAATATTTCAAATTGGTATTTTGCAGGAAACCAGTACAAATGACAGTGTATTAATATTTGAGATAGGCTTAAGCAACATTCCTGCCCTTCGTAACCCATCTGACACCTTCACGCAGGTCTGAACAGTGCCATTTATACCCGCCATAATGAAGCAAATAAAAATTCCCTTAAGAGCTGTCCTCTGACCTCCAGATGTTGGGGAGCTTGCGAACAAAATACAGATTTTGCCACGCAGTTTTATTTTTAGTGTGTATCCCTTAGTACACTCAAACTTTGTTTAAAAAACTAAGAGAGCGTGATGAATTGTACTAATACTGACCTAACCAACACCAAAACCACCAGCCACACACCACCTAGCTTTTAATTTACCACGATACCTTATACCCGGCCTGCAGCCTGCTTTTCTAGAGGAAAAGACACGCAAGTAGAAGACACAGCAGCTTCAGCCACCTGCACAACCCCG
The DNA here is from genome assembly GCF_003259725.1 of Athene cunicularia. NCBI lineage: Eukaryota > Metazoa > Chordata > Aves > Strigiformes > Strigidae > Athene > Athene cunicularia. Next base: position 27,492,470 of record NW_020799092.1, read on the forward strand.
TCCCTGAGCGTTACGGAACCCACACACAGAGCGAAGGCTTGACTTAGAGCCCTGGTTACCAAAACGGTCAGTTCAAAGTGACAGTCCCCATTTACAGTCTCACCTCAGCACAGAAGAGGTTGCTGAGGACAGGCGGGGACAGAATAACCAGAGAAAGAACATGACTACTCTGGCATAAGCTGGGCTTTTTGGAGAAAAAGGGCCTATGAGCAAAGCATCCAGATCATCACCACCGAAGGAATGACACCAGGTTAGAAACACGAACTGTAATGACAAGAGAATGAATATTCCATTAACCAAGACAATTTCTCATGGCATGGTAGATAAGGTAGTACACACACACACACACACACACACACACACACACCCCACCACCAAATATTATTTAGTGTAAGTGCAAGCCAAGCCTTGCATTTATAAACTTGATAGAAGAACAGGTTGTGGTTTTGAGGCTGAGCATAGAAAAAAAAAAAAAAAGCATCCTCTGGTTTGCTGGTTACTATGAAGATCTAGTCACAAATGTGTTATGTTAAACCCACCCTTCCTCTGTGGTCTGAATAAATCATCAGTTGGGTTCAGGATGATACCAACATCTTACTTCTGAAATTAAGAGCACTCCTCTGCTTTGGTCCAGAAGATGAACTCTGAGGCTTAGTCTGAATGAGCTGATGATTTTCTAAGCTACTCAGAACTCATTTTAGGAAACCAATTCTTCCCTGTGAAGGTTAGCAGGAACTGAAATCAAGCATTTTTAAAATCCGGTATTAAATTCAGTATTAAGAACTTCAAAAACATTTTTCACTCTAAAGTGGAGCTAGAATGGAAGTGGCGAAATGGCTACTTTCTTTTCCTTTGTGGAAAAAAATAACATGAAAAGTATTATAGAAATTAAGAAACTTAGTTTACTGTGCTTATTGTATTAGTGTCTGACTTGGCAACCACAGTAGATTATATAATACGAACAGATGTAGAGGAATCTCTGCTCATGATAGATTCTTTAGTCTTTGTTAAGGCTCTGGGTGATTTATAACTTTATCCTGTGAGAGTCATCTTTCTCAGAAACAGCTATCCAAACATGCAGTCGGATAAATATACGAGGAAGAAACCCACACTCACTGTCATAATGTTCATTTGGCTGTTGGGGATGAGGACGTGCTTGCTGCTGTCAGAGCCAGAGCCCACTCAATAACTCGTAAGAAGAAGGGGAGTTTTGGCTCATTTGTACAGATGAAGAGGCCTCCACACTGGGAAGAACACTTCTGCCAACAGCGTTGTCTGAAACTGAGGCAGAAAATTTAAACATCAAGGAGAAAAAGATGTGACATGAAGCGCTCTGTCAAAGGGACTGGAGGCTTTAAGATGAAAAAGGCTGGGTGAACTTTAGAAATGGGAAGTTTTCTTAGCCTGGTAGGTACTACTGAAGGCTGGTGCCTGGTTTGAGTACACCACAGCTCCTGCATCAGATCTGGTCAAGAAGTAAGAGCCTGAGCAGTCCGGAGTGGACTGGATGGATGTCAGAGGGTCTCTGATGTTTTAAGAAATCTGCAAAACGGTGACCGAAGTCAGAGTTTCACAAAACTGATTTCAGGTACGTAGATGTGAAAATGCAGCGATGGGAAGAAAGAGTGGAAATACGGCACCGGGGGGCGAAACCCAAACCCCTCTCCCTGCTAATTCTGCAAGGCTGGAAACTATGCCAAAATCAAATGGAATGGGGTAGTGACAGTGAATTTTTGTCACTTCCGGAAGATGAACTGCAGCTTTCACTGCGCTCACGGCCACGTCTGGAGTGCAAAGAAGGCTGCCAGTCACCTCCCGGGGCTGTCAGCACGGGAACCGACACGCGCTGGAGCTGACGGCAGAACTGAGATATTCCAGATTTGGAGAAAGAGTTAAAATCGTAGCAGACAGCAGGTACAACAGATACCTGCACACTTATAATCAAGTGCAAAAAAATGCATGTCTATCACCTACTGCTTAACAGCCTTGGCATGGCAGGTACTTGGCTTTCAAGCATCAGCTGGCTGAGAATGTCAGAAAACACTCTACCTGACAAGCTATCTCTCCTTAGAAATCTGGTTTGTGGAGATCTCCTTATGATAGGGGATATGACAGCTCTGAGCAAACCTGGGCTTGGTTGGAAAATATCAACATTGACAGAGCCCATGCCCTTCCTTCCTGGGGGCACAGAAGGACAGAGAGCTGGGGAAAAAAAAGAGATCATCCGGCTAGCAAGTGTGGGGCTGAGCTACCTCTCAGTGGTGGAGCCAGGCTTTGCTCAGAAGTATCATCACATTTCCTCAGAGACTATCCTTTACAAACTGTGCTGATACTGCACTCAACAGACGAGATCTTAGCCAAAAAAAAAAAGATGAAGTTTGGAGAAAACCCAAGGATGATTACTCCTTTCAGAATAACAAACATTTCATCTAGGAGAAAATCTGCAATGACAAGGTTGAGCAACCCTTTCCTTTACCACAACCATGAGAGCTAAAACTCGTGGGTTTTTTTCCCCTGTACTTGCGCAGTTGGCGTTGCTGCTTCAGAAAACTGCTGGTATCTGAGCTAGACTCAGCAACTGGTGAGAGGGAAGAGTATGGGACTGGTGCAATGTGATGAGACAAAACACCCAGGAAGAACAAAGGCAAGGTATGGAGGAGGTTTAGTGTCAGATCAGTGCAAGAATTATTAGTTACTGGTCACCAGCACAACGTAATGATGGCCATAAAAGTAGTTCTTTGAAATCTTTAAATAGGTCCAAGGATGTGCCAGATAGGCAGAGCCCTCCTCCCAAACCCAGCCAAAAGCTTAAAACAATTAACATTTTAGTGACTAAATTTTCACTCCATTTCTAAATAATAACAGCTGTGAGAAGTAATGGTGTTAGTCCACATCCACCCTCATTTTAGCTCTCTTGACTCCTGTGATTAGTGAGGAAGAGGTCTTTGCCTATTAGGATAAGCTAAATATATATAAGGATGATTGTTTCATAACATTTTAAAACACGAAAAAGTCTGGCTTTCATCTGCACATGGGGCATGCACCGATACACTACATAAGCTCTAATTATCCACTTACAATTATAATTACAGGGATTGTCTCCAGCTGCCAGTCACTTGCCTTCAAGATTCTTCACAGTGAACTATTTACATTCCCTGTATCCAAACATAAGATTTGACACAAGCTACACCTGCAAAGTTTTCATCAGCAGCACCAGTCTGGAAAGGAAACAGCACATCCAAACAGCTTTTACGGGCTCGGGTGGAATTCCTGAATTTGGACCTAGAGGCCTTCAGTAAAGACTATTAGGAACTCTTCACCTACTGCACACCAGTTAATAGCAGCACTGGCCCCACTCCAGTCCTTGCCCTTGGCTGCTGCAGGCATTTTGAAGAGAATTCAGCCATTTCAAGAGGCAAGGAGCTGGCTGTTCTGTACACAAACATCCCTACGGATGCTACGCTCCACTGCTTGCGACCGTAAGCCGGTACCCACTGCAGTGGATCTCCCTCTCATTCTCCTGCGTGTAGCATTAAACAGGTTCCCTCAAGGTGTGAACCCCCCAGAAAAATAAAACGGGCAGTTATTTGAGGTTCTTATTTACCGTGAGGGAAGCTAAAATATGAAGGAACATAGCCTAGCAACAAGGGCAAGACACTAAGTGTCTAGTCTGTCCTCACTGAAATCAGTACAGTCTTGCACTCATTTAAACAAAGCCAGGATTTCTCTTGAGAATCATCAGGAAAGCTGAGAAGCAATGTTTCTCCTGACTCCCCACTCTTCATCTTCACAAATGTGAAGCCTATTCAGTACAAGTTTTTTAAAAGTTTAAAATTTCTCACTTTGGGTTTAAATAAACTCAACCTCAGGCCAGACCCTAGTGGCAATATTTAAAATGAACAGAAAACAGCATGCTATTGGAATATTGAAAGCAAAATTGACCTTGTTCAGAATGACAGCTCAAGGATGCAAATTAAGAAGTGGGAATATTGGGGGATATAGGTTTTGGGTGAGCCTGTCTACAGACAAATATAATTGACTCAAAAGTCATATTCTATATTATTTGTGCGCTGTCAATGCAAATAGCTCTTTGAAATGAGGAAAAATCTCAGATAAATCCATTTAACAGCCATCTAGAAGTCTGGGTTTTGTCTTTTAGCCAATCCTCAAAATTTATTCAAATATCAACCAAACTTAATGGCATAGTAAATGCCAGTGATGTCTCTTTAAAAAAAAAAAAAAAAAAAAAAAAAAAAAAAAAAAAAAAAAAAAAAAAAACCAAAAGAAAACCTGAATCAAACACATTTTGATTTTCTTCGTTTGACACACCTATTAAAAATTCACACCCTTCTTTCAGGGATCTTGGGAATCATTCCCAGTTCCACCACGGTGTAATGCTGTGCTAGTCACATAACTGTGTCATGCTCTGTTCCTGTTCTGTCACCTGTAAGATAAATGTACCTAGGCTACTGATTTGGAACTGTAAGATTTAGCAAACGTTTGTGAAACTTTGAGGCCTTGGAGCACAAAGGGCTATGGAAATCTTGCTGTGATTGCCTTAAAAACCAGGGATCAAAATGTAAAAATCACATTACAACAGGAAAAGGGAGTTTCAAGACCGGAGCCTTATCTCTGACCTTCTCCCTGCCTGTGCCGCTGCCCCTGCGCAGGGAACACAGTGCGCTTTCCCTACAGACAGCACCTGAGCTTTGGTCCTTTGTGCTGGCCAGGCGTGCACTGGGGAGCTCAGGGGCAGGGCGGGCAGTTCAGAGTTTACCCTCTCTCTGCCCTCCACACAAAGGTGACACAGGGAACTCAGATTTGGATGCTTCCATTTTAAATACAGGTCTGCGTAAATTGTATCTCTATCTAATGTAACTACAGATAGGAACTGCAGTCAAAGGGTTTGTAAGTGCCAGTATCAATCTTGTGTGAAGGGAGGACTTCAGGCTTACTCCAGCAAAACATGTTTTTTCAACGAGCTTTTATGGCCACTGGTTCTATAAAAACAGAATTTCTCGTGGATTTTTACCTGGGAGTTCTACATAAACCCAACAATACGATACGGGCTGATCGTGTGTATTTCAAGACATCTTCTCTCATTTGCTATTCCCTAATCTAATCCCAAAGGCAGAAAGTTTTCTGGTTTTTTTCCATAGTGGGACAATAATCCAATAATAAGTATTCCCTATCCATCAAAGACCCAAATGGCAGTGCCCAACTGCCATTCGTTTCAGGATTTAAACACATCCTGTGTAGCTGCAAACTTTGCTGAATCGGGCACCGAGCTTTAGAGAGTTTCATAGTATTGTCCTTGTTCTGAAAGACACGTCCCCTTTTGACACAAAACTCACCTTTGCTTTTCAGGTAGGATACAGTTTCCTTCATTACTGGGGGGATTAGTTCGCCTTTATTTTTGTCCTTGATACTGTTAGGAAAGAAGAAAAAAATAACAGCCTTTAAATGGCAATAATAGACAAAGAGTCAAACCCAAGACAGAACAGTCTCAGCAAAAACCTGAGGGATAATATGTTAAATTCCACAAATTAAGGAGCCCACACCTCGGTGCCTGCACCAAACACAAGAGTCCTCCACAACTCTATCAGGTGCTGAATGAGCCTCTGCAATAGGGGACTTGGGTTTCTATTCAGAGACATTCCTAAAGGCTCTCTTCTCACTAGCCAAGCTGCATGACTGCAGCGGCCCCGAGTGACGGCCAAGGGCCGAGGCCAAAGCAGCAGAACTCTGTTCCAGACTAACTTTGCCCCACTTGAGCTTGGTTTTGCTCCCTTGCTTGGCATGCTCCAGCAAGGAAGGAGTTGCAGTGAATGCTTTAGAATAAGTCTCGATCAAGGGATGCTGCAAGTTTAGGAGCCTTTTATCATGCAGATTTTTCTTTGTCATTTGTCTCTTTTTAAGCCACAGTGTATGTATAATTAAAAGGATATTGTACTATTTATTTTGAAGGCAAAGTGTTGCAGTGAGATTATTAACGCTCTGAATGATTCCCATGAAATAAGATTTCTTTCTCTTTCATGAGTGAACAGTTGAGGCAAAAAACTGAACATAGCATTTTCTTGATCTAGACAGCGCAAAAAATTCTGCAATTATCTTTCTTATTTAAAAAAAAAAAGTCTTTGGTAGTTTAAAAAGTATAACAAAAGAGACGGTCAGTATCTGCTGAATATTCTGCTACACTTTTATAGTAATCAACAAAACAACAAAGGAGCAATCTCAAATTTTGAAGTGGACTTAATATACATTTGTCTGTACAATTTCATTATCTGATATTTAAAAGGTGACCAAGTTTTTCTGACAAACCCTAAAGCTCCAGCACAGAACAGCACGGAGGTCAGTGGCTGTATCATGAGAGGCTGCAAATGCTGCAGCTCATCCACAAGAAGCACGAGATGTTTATACAACATGTAAACACAGCCTTGATCTAGTGCTGAGCTTGTGCCTCTGGGGTGGGTTGACGCTGGCTGGACGCCAGGTGCCCACCACAGCCCCTCCATCACTCCCCTCCTCAGCTGGACACGGGAGAGAAAATACAATGAAAAGCTCAAAGGTGGAGATAAGGGCAGGGAGAGATCACTCAGCAATTACCGTCACGGGTAAAATAGACTCAACTTGGGGAAAATTAATTTAATTTATTTCCAGTCAAATCAGAGTACGGTAATGAGAAAAATAAAACCAAATCTTAAAACACCTTCCTCTCCCTCACCCTTCCCTTGTTCCCAGGCTCAACTTTACTCCCAAATTCTCCACCTCCTCCTCCCAAGGAGCGGAGGTGCAGGAATGGGGGTTGTGGTCAGTTCATCACCCCTTGTCTCTGCTGCTCCTTCCTCCTCAGGGGCAGGACTCCTCACACTCCTCCCCTGCTCCAGTGTGGGTCCCTTCCCTGGGGTCACAGCTCCTGCCAGGACCCTGCTCCAGCCTGGGCTCCCCACGGGCTCACAGCCCCTTGGGGCACATCCCCCTGCTCCGGCGTGGGGTCCCCCCTGGGCTGCAGGTGGGTCTCTGCTCCCCCGTGGGCCTCCATGGGTGCAGGGCACAGCTGCTCACCGTGGTCTTCATCACGGGCTGCAGGGGAATCTCTGCTCTGGCGCCTGGAGCCCCTCCTGCCCCTCCTCCTGCCCTGCCCTTGGTGCCTGCAGGGTTTTCTCTCACATATTCTCACTCCTCTCTCCAGCTGCAGTTGCACATTTTTTCCCCATTCTTAAATATTATCCCAGAGGTGCTGCCACCGGGGCTGATGGGCTCGGCCTTGGCCAGCGGTGGCTCCATCTGGGAGCTGCTGGCGTTGGCTCTGTCAGACACGGGGGCAGCTTCTGGCACCTTCTCACAGAAGCCACCCCTGTAGCCCCCCGGCTACCAAAACCTGGCCATGCAAACCCAATGCAGCCTGCAAAGGAGAATGATTCTTAAGGTCTGTTCCTTTTCTAAGTCCTGCGATCTCTTCTCTTCCTGTCTACGTCTGTGAATTATGTTATTAACACAACTGATAATAACTGAAGTGTATTTGATACAGCTTCCGTAACACTGCTGCATGGAAGCAGCGACCCAGTATTGCATTTAGTGTTCACTAAACAAAAACTACTTCAAAATAAATGTTACAGCAACCCAGTATTGCATTTAGTGTTCACACTACACAAAAACTACTTTAAAATAAATGTTACAGCAACATAGAGCAGTAGGGAAACTGTCAAATCCGCCCCCCTCCTCCTGTTTGTTGTCCCCAGACCCATGAAGGGAGTTAGAACAACCTGTGTAGGGTGGTTAACTCTGCGTCTCCCAGCTAAGGAGGTTGGTCACCCCCAGCTTCAGGTACGGGGGTGGGAGGGGTGACCCCCCAACGGGAAGGCTTGGAGCAGGACCGTGACTCAGGTACTGAATCACCCCGTGGTTTTGCCTCCCTGCTCAGAGACTGTCAGGGGAATACACTCCATGCTATTTGGTTAGTCAGCCAAACACTGCGACCTCATTCATCACTCAGGGACACAGTGCGGAGCCACCAGTGCCATTTCTTCCAGTTAGTTCCACTGCCCACCCAGTCCTACTCTTCCTCTTTCCTATTTTCAGTACCGAACTTCTTACCAGGCACCAACGTCTGTACATCTGTACATTATCCAGATTCTCCTAGACCATATTTTCTTTGCTGCGCTTATTTTGTGTGCCACTTCCCCTAGTGCTATACAAAACAATGCAACTTGTTACCTGAGTGTAATAAACTCGTTACTCCGGCTCCCAGAGCTCGTTCAGCTATTTCATATACCTAGACCAACCTGCTGTCTGAAAGGAAATAAACTGTTCCCTCAGCTGCAGAACTAATGACGTTGATGTGCCCTGGATTTGTATCCTATGTTCTACCTCTTATCACAGTAATCCAAGATCATTCCCTTATGTCACCTAGAACCTCACTTCCCTTACAGAGTACTTTCACTCCCTTCCCTCACCTCTCTGTCTCCTCTTTCCTCATCAGGTGAGGAGCAGCTCGTAACTCAATCACCATCTATACACTAACTGGTGCACCAGCAGACCAAAGACAACAGAAGAGTGAATTCTTGTTACCGTTTCTCTCCTTCCAGGCAATGTTTTTTAAAAGCTTGTCACATTTGTGAGAACTCCACTCCTCTGTCAAATTTGGTTGACATAAGCCCATAGCTCTTCTGTGAACCTTACTAAAAATCAATCCATTGAACAGGTTTTTTCCTGCTCTTTTTCAACAAAGCATCCATACCAAAATCTAAAGTGTAGAAATTCAGTCCTGCTCTGTGTGTGGGTCAATACTACTTTGTGGACACTGCTGTACCTACTCCTAATAGGAACTGTTTAGGAAAGGGGATATTTCCTTGATGTAAACAGACATGGGAATTTTGATATTTTTTTTACAAAACCATGCTCATAACATAATTTTAAACATTTGACCAAATAAATTCTACACTGTATGCAACGCATTTGCAGGAAGAAAAAGACTAGCAGGAAGGAACGAATTTAATTCAGATATTCCTAAAGTATGATCCTGAAGTATGTTAGTAATTCTCATCATTTGCTGCTGCCTGCAAGTATGATCTTTAGATGAAATGATACCATTTCTTGTCACACACTGGCAAGGCACCATTAATTTCAATGTGAAACAGCAGTGGACTTGCTGGAGTAATCATTCTCTGCAGTATCATAACAACATGAAAATGGCCAGAAGAAAGATTTATGACCTGACTTTTAAGACCAAGTCCAGCCTCAATCTTCCCCATTATCACGGACGTCTTAGGAGAGTTAAACCAGAGGCCATAAGCACCTCATGAAAAAACCTCACTGATTAGAGAAGGCCATGGCTCGAAGCGCTACCAACGTCGAGTTTATGACCTCGTCCTCAGAGCAGCATCCTCTGCTGACAAGCAGGTGCCTCAGCAAAATCTCTCTCCTAGCAGCAAACTCCTCTCAGCCATTTCAGGATAGGCATCCCATCACTCCTAGGCTCTCCTGCTCCCTCCAGTTTCACCAGTCTGCCAGCAGTTCCCTGCCTGCTGGTGACACTGTTGGAGCAGGTGGTCATCGTTGGTGTCACAACCACACAGGAGTTGTGCAGTGCTCTCAGATTAGCTCCAAGACCCAAGGGAGGGTAGGGTAGGGTAGGGTAGGGTAGGGTAGGGT
>NW_020799092.1:27502173-27545655 GCF_003259725.1 Athene cunicularia
CCCTTCCCTTCCCTTCCCTTCCCTTCCCTTCCCTTCCCTTCCCTTCCCTTCCCTTCCCTTCCCTTCCCTTCCCTTCCCTTCCCTTCCCTTCCCTTCCCTTCCCTTCCCTTCCCTTCCCTTCCCTTCCCTTCCCTTCCCTTCCCTTCCCTTCCCTTCCCTTCCCTTCCCTTCCCTTCCCTTCCCTTCCCTTCCCTTCCCTTCCCTTCCCTTCCCTTCCCTTCCCTTCCCTTCCCTTCCCTTCCCTTCCCTTCCCTTCCCTTCCCTTCCCTTCCCTTCCCTTCCCTTCCCTTCCCTTCCCTTCCCTTCCCTTCCCTTCCCTTCCCTTCCCTTCCCTTCCCTTCCCTTCCCTTCCCTTCCCTTCCCTTCCCTTCCCTTCCCTTCCCTTCCCTTCCCTTCCCTTCCCTTCCCTTCCCTTCCCTTCCCTTCCCTTCCCTTCCCTTCCCTTCCCTTCCCTTCCCTTCCCTTCCCTTCCCTTCCCTTCCCTTCCCTTCCCTTCCCTTCCCTTCCCTTCCCTTCCCTTCCCTTCCCTTCCCTTCCCTTCCCTTCCCTTCCCTTCCCTTCCCTTCCCTTCCCTTCCCTTCCCTTCCCTTCCCTTCCCTTCCCTTCCCTTCCCTTCCCTTCCCTTCCCTTCCCTTCCCTTCCCTTCCCTTCCCTTCCCTTCCCTTCCCTTCCCTTCCCTTCCCTTCCCTTCCCTTCCCTTCCCTTCCCTTCCCTTCCCTTCCCTTCCCTTCCCTTCCCTTCCCTTCCCTTCCCTTCCCTTCCCTTCCCTTCCCTTCCCTTCCCTTCCCTTCCCTTCCCTTCCCTTCCCTTCCCTTCCCTTCCCTTCCCTTCCCTTCCCTTCCCTTCCCTTCCCTTCCCTTCCCTTCCCTTCCCTTCCCTTCCCTTCCCTTCCCTTCCCTTCCCTTCCCTTCCCTTCCCTTCCCTTCCCTTCCCTTCCCTTCCCTTCCCTTCCCTTCCCTTCCCTTCCCTTCCCTTCCCTTCCCTTCCCTTCCCTTCCCTTCCCTTCCCTTCCCTTCCCTTCCCTTCCCTTCCCTTCCCTTCCCTTCCCTTCCTTTAACTAATACGTAACTTTGCCTCAGTAGCACGACCTCTCACCACCAGCCTCTACAAAAGGGCCCCAGCAAAGGGGACAGAGCCACGCAAACCCCAAATAAACCCACGCAAACCCTGGCCCTGCTCCCAGAGGCAGCTGCTGCACATCAACCATTTCCTCCCACAGCAGATCCGTGTGGTGTAATAACACAAAATAAAACCATGCAGCCCCGTTAATCAACGAGCCTTGCTCACAAAGCCCATGAGGAAGGAAGTTCTCGGGGTTCTTTGCGTAGCGTGCAACGCTGAACTCCTCAGTGACGTGATATCCCCTGGTAAGGGACTAAACAAGAAATGGGGCTGGTAGATGAGGTCACTGCCAAGGTCAATGTTTGGGAAACCAGCGAGGAAAAGCCTACAGAAAATGAAGGTAAGGGAAAAACACCCCACATTTATTTTAGCCTTTCTAATAGGGGAGTTACAACACACTCCCCGTGTGTCAAATATTTTTGTTTTGTGTATTCAGATCAGTACCCTGAACATTTAGGGCAACTTTTATTAAAATTAGTCGAAAGCCTAATTCACTTAAATGGGAACATCATCAAGACTTTAATTTGCTTGGAAGCTGTTACATCTTTATTATTGACAATTTAAGCTCATGGAACCCATTCTCAGTCTCTCTGAAGTTGCACTGATTGTTTTTGCTTTCTTACAGCTGCTCACTCCAGAGGCACCAAATAGCAACCCAGCAGCTTTTTATAAATGTTTTCTAATTATTATTGTTACCCATAAATGTGTTTCCCATTTCAGTGTATAAATAGCAAACTGATTATTTACAGCACTTGCACCCGCTGAGCACTAGTTTATCTGTCAGAGAGGTGAGACAAATAACCGGGCTATAATTTGTAATAATAAAACCTACACATAATTTTTCTTTTTCTAGGAAAAAAGATACAGTTTCTGCACTTCTACTATTTTCTACAGGATTCCTGTTTCCCTTGAAGGAAAGGTTCTGTTCCCAGTACAATGAGAGGTCCCTGAGATAAATGGTATTTTAAAATAGAGTGAGATATTCACCAAAAATCACATGCAAAGGATTGTTGTGTCTCGGCAATACCGGGGGAGGCTGGGATGTGTATTTTCATAGCGTTTCACAATGTGGGACACAGCGTTCAGCTTCCTGGACCTAAGGTGACAGAAAATAATAGGGACATTACTTCAGCTAATGTAAATCAGACCAGCTCAGAGGTCAATGAAATTACACCTCTATCTTCTCTTTGTGGATCCTGTCAAGTCATCTGCATTTTTCTTGCCTTGTTGGGGCTGGCGTGATGAGCAGCTGTGCTTTATGATGGACAATGCAAACTGACACTGGGGATCAGGCACCAGGACAGGCAATTTGAAAGGAGAGAGAGATCTCTTTCTGCTCCAGAGACGAGCAGAACAGAGCGTTTCAGCACACAGTACAGTTTTCCGCAGCTGATTCACAGATCTGAATCGTATTGCGGCAACGTGTCAGATTCAAGAGGGATCTATTCTGGTAACCACAGTAGCCAGGGAGAAGGAGTACTCCCTACTGTAGGATGTATGATTAGTTACTGCAACGCGTTATATATCCAGTGACTCATTTCTAGACAGCGTACAGTTATCACAAAAGGCCTTTACACATGGTTCTGAAGTGTCATTAAGTATTCTTGTCTGATAATCTTCTTCTCTCTTTGCTTTTCCTCTCCTTTTCATTTTTTCCCTGCTGAGACACGCTGAGATTTGGTTTAGAATGCATTCTTCCTCCCTGGTCACGCATGCACAGCATGCACAAGCGGAAAGATTATGACCAAAAGGAAAGCACCCTGAAATGTTTATGATAACAATTCAACAAGCACGAGCTGAACATTTGTGGCAATTTTGTGCATTTTTTTCTCTGCCCCCTCTCCCCATCCATGGCAAGAAACGCAGAACATTTCCTGTCTTCCCACAAAAGAGATTTAATTTTGGAATTTAAAACCAATCGGAGAAAACAGAACAATGTCACTAGCTAGTCAAGGTCAACTCTGTGCTCTGCTGGAGCTCAGCTGTAGCCTTCCCTGATTACAGAGGCAATCGGGTGCAGCACCAGGGGTTTATAGGAGCTCGCTGAACAGGCAGCAGAGGACAACGATGCTGCCTGGCCCAAACAGTCAAGTATTAATTCCTTTCAAGTGTTCCGTATTTAGGAAGCTTCATTCATGCATTATAACTTTATTTATCTGATCAACAGAAGCAGAGGGTCCCCCAAATTCTGCCTTGCCTTTTAAAAATGTAAAATTTTTACTAATGGCTTTTAGAATGAGAATCCTACTTTCCACCCTGACATGCAGTGCAAACGAGTCAGGATATATTCCGAATAGCTAATTCCTGCTGCTCTACATTCTGTGTGTGAAGGCAGCATTGCTGAAAGAACAGAGAAATAGTCTTGCTATATCAACACAATACATGAACATCCTTTGAAATGTCTGGATTTATAAAAGCGAGAGCTACTGGTGAGCAAGAGAAAGTCATTTTCACAGCACTGTGCAAGTCTCTGATCACTACAAGCTGGGACACCATACCCGAGGAATTCTGGCTGTAGGCTTGCCCTGTGCTAACACTGCTCCCGTCTGCTATTGCCCTCTATTGGAGACATGATGTGAGGCTTGATAAACCTTTCAGCCAGCTCCTAAGGGTTGTTACTCCCCTCATTCTATCCGCACATGAGAAGCTTCAATTATTAAGTTAGAGGAGGACATAATAAACACTAAACACGCAAACTATCCCACCCACTCCGCGCTACATATTCTTAAGTACCTGTCAAATCCAAGCACGGATTCCCTTTACGTTATAACTGGAAAAATTAAGCGTGGACAAAACTTCCTCAGGGGGACTGTTCTGTCTGAAATCCCCACGAAGATGCACATTAGTTTCAGTTGTGTTCTTTTATATTTTCGAGAAAATCATATAGCTTTTAACAGTAATTCAAACCTTTAAAGGTGCAATTTGGCAGCCAGGCAATCCAAGCTGGGGATCGAAATGCTGCAGAAAGACTGTCTGTCGTTCAGCAAACTGGGCAAGGCTGCTCTGTACGCGTAGACATAAAGAATTATAGGGAGAAAGCCAATCTTCTTTAGTCCCCCCCACTTTAGAATAAAGACATCCTATAAAACAACCTTGGATGACTTAACTGCCTTTGCTAAGCTCATTTATTACTGTTTGAATAACTGTAGTTTCAGTGGAAACTTCAGGACATTTTGGTACTAGATTTAAGTTCTAGCTGCAAAGACCAAATTATTGAGTCCTCGCAGGAGCTCACAATAAGGAAGGTTTTCCACTTCACATCTGTGCCTAACATAAAGCACATGCTTAAATCCCAAACAAGCAAATGCAAATAAAGCTGGACAGACATTTAAGATGAAGTCAGCTTGGTGTGTGTTTGGTTTTTTTCCTCCCCACAAAGAGCTCAGGGTGACACTGAGGGGTTAAAGAGATCAGATGCAGCCACTTTAAATTCAGATTTTGGATCCTGAGTGGATGGGGGTAACATATGAAAGAAAAGTTTTGAACTAACCTGATAATAAGCCCTCCAGCCTGCTCATAAATTATACCCAATTCAGTATAGATTACATTTCAAAGAATTATACTCCCAGCTCTCACAGACCTTCCATGATTTTTAAATGCCCAGTTGCCTTATGTCATTTTGAAAATCTGACTCCACAAGGTTAAAGATGTCTTTGTGAGTTAACAGATTCCTCCAAGATGAGGCACTAGTCCCAGACACTCATTTATCAGTGTCTAGATGGAAACTTCCTCCAGCATCGTTTTACTGTCCTAACAAAACACGCTTTTTTTTTCCCCCATGCCTGATGGACAAAAGTGAGATATTTTGTACCAACGCTTAAGTCACTTTTTGCTCTTCTGGTTTTTAATTATAGCTCTGGAAAGCAACTGTATTAACTAATATAAACTGAGAAAAAAGTTAAATAAGGAGGCGTTACCAGAGAGAGCACTGCCTGCTGCTTTTAGCGAGGCACATTCAAAAGGGTATGGCTTTACCCTCTCCCACAGCCAGAAGTCATTGGGGTACCATTATCAAGCATCTTGGCAAAATTAGACCACCTACAAGGGCTCTGGATAAATCCCATTCACCAATCTCTTACTGACTGAATCAAAATCATCATCCCAGAAGCACTGAATCTGATGAAACCTCAGGCCTATAGGCCTTACGATTTCTTTTCCTAAGCTAAAGAAAAAGACTCCACAGAGAAGCAGTTCTTTAACGACAGTAGCTTTATCCCAGCAGCATCCCTGACAGTACAATTTTTACTAACTGTAGTGAAGTACACAGCACTCATACTCTCATAAGCCTATACAAAATAAAAGCAGAGTCTGCCTGTAGCTCTCCAGAAAAAGGGAAGAGCCTCACCCAGAAGAAGGTTTCAAACCTGTCTCTTCCCTAGACATGTGGGAGGTCACTGCCATTTTGTCATTACAGTTATAGAGGTCATAAAGAGAGAGAAACAGCAAAAGCAATTCATTCATCAAGATGAAAGTCGATACTTTTTTGTTCAGATTTTAGAAACTCCCAACACATTTCCTCTCCTCCATTAACTTTACCCTTCTTCCCAAACACAGTCTAAATGAATTCCTTTATTTCTCATTTAGGAGTTGTCGGGGACTTGTTTATTTGTAATTTTTAAGTGGTGATGCCACACCGTCTCTTCTGCAAGAGGGAAGCTGGACAACATCCAAATGGACACCTGGGTGCTGTGAACTGCCCCCACACACGGAGGGCATCCATCCGTCAGCACCTTCAGCGCCAGCGCGGGAGCTCTCGGGGTAAAAATGATAGCAATGCCTTGCTTGGTGTTTCTGCACCCACAGATCTTCCACAGAAAAGCTCTTTATGAAGTAGCCACCCTTTTTATACTTGGGGAAAGCCATGGCATGCAGCAAGGACAGGATTTGCTGGCTGTAATGCAGCTGGAAAGCAGGAATCACAGAACCATTCGGGTTGGAAAAGCCCCTCGGGATCATCGAGTCCAACCCTCAGCCCGACTCTACAAAGCTCTCCCCTACCCCACATCCCCCACAGCTCATCCCAACGGCCCTGAAACCCCCCAGGGATGGGGACTCCCCCCTCCCTGGGCAGCCTGTTCCACTCTCGGACCACTCTTGCTGGGAAACATTTTCTCCTCCTGCCCAGCCTGACCCTCCCCTGGGGCAGTTTCCAGCCATTCCCTCTTGTCCTGTCCCTGATCCCCTGGGAGCAGAGCCCAGCCCCAGCCTCTCTGCAATGTCCTGTCAGGAGCTGCAGAGAGGGATGAGGGCTCCCCTCAGCCTCCTCCTCCTCACCCTGAACACTCCCAGCTCCTTCCCTGGCTCCTCACAGGATTTATTCTCCAGGCCCTTCCCCAGCCTCGTTGCCCTCCTCTGCCCTCGCTTCAGCCCCTCCAGATCTCTCTGGGATTGAGGTGCCCAAACCTGGACCCAACCCTCCAGGTGTGGCCTCACCAGTGCAGAGCACAGGGGGACTGTCACCTCCCAGTTCTGCTGGTCACACTAGTGCTGATCCAAGCCAGGAGGCCGTTGGCTTTCTTGGCCACCCGGGCACACTGTGGGCTCAGGAAGCGCAGCTACCACACCCTCCCCACGTGCAGCCCCGCAAAGACAGTGTTTACTGCTCAAGCACAGTCAGAGAAATAAAATATGACTAGCAGATGGTAAGAGTGGCACACAACATGCTGTCCGATCGCATGAGCCTGCAAGAAGTTCAGTAGAGCTGCTTGAGCAGCCAGGCTGGGCTGTGTCCCAGTGTGTCCCTCGTGCCTGCAGCAGCCACATAAAACATTGTCCTTCTTAATGACCCAGTGGTGCCCACCTAAAAGATCTTCTCTGAATTAGGGAAGCGAGTTAGCCATGTTTCAAGTGTTAGGTTGAACTCTAAAGAGCTATCATAAAAGTTAATGTCACAGTAGCTCTTACACAATAGATATTGATTGTACTAATTTCAGGCCTTCCAGAGAGGACTAATGCTTAACATTTAACCAAGGGAAGATTGTATTTTATATCTCATTTACAGCTGAATCATTAGAACCAGAAAAGTAGACTGGGGGTGGGAGGAGATTCGGCAGATGTCCACATCTGAGACAGCCTAAATTGCCTTTGCTGAATGTGAACAATATTCTTCAGCTGGTTTTTGAGAAGGATGCCACAGAAAGATGACAGAAATGACTGTGGGGGTAGGAAGCTTTGTGGGGTTTTTGGGTTGTTTTTTACCAAAATTGAATCTTGCAAGTACTGCTGCTATCCCATTCCTTGTGTAAAGTAAATCCTTTTTTATACCCCAAACAGTGATCTATGTAAACAGCTGTCAGGGCATTTCTGGAAGAGAGTCATTTTATTCATTTCATAAAACTCTGATCAGAACAATATGCGAGCAACAAAAAAACAACATATAAAGGCACAAGCATCCATTTTAGCATTACGCAGCCAGCCATTTTGGAGCCTGCAGCTTTGTTTTGGCTTTGCTATCTACCATCTAAATATCTCCAAAGCACTTTCACACTGCCAGCATCCACCAGCAACAGGTTAGCTCAGGGCTCTGTCGTATATTGGCAAATTTCTATCCACTGGAAGAAAAGTTGTGCAGTCACAGCAGCACTAACTACCACAAAGATACTGTTGAATGGGAAGGCCAGGCAGGTCACTGGGACTGAGAGACCTGTCGTAGATTCATAAAACCTGTTGTCTAGCCTCCTGGTTGCGTGGTTTTCAAAGAGAATGAGAAACTAAACATATAATAAACAAAATATTTGCAGACATTCTGTCCAGTGAGTCTGCACATTACAGAAGGCTGCAGGGCACAGAAATCTCCTGGCTTACTATTGCAGGCTGACTCCAAACTGCTGCGTGGGTAAAGGTGGCCGTGGTGGAGGAACCTTAACCACAGGTGGAAGTTTTCCCTTCTGTCTCCCCCGAAGATTTTCATCGTGTCTGCAAAAATCAAGAACATATTGACTTTGTGTGCACCACGGCTGACAGGCTATACATATGAACAGCTACTGGTGTTGCTCATGATGCTGATTTCCTCACAATAGTGTATATGCTGTAGGTCTTACAGAACTTGCATTTAATTCAAGCATTAGGGAAATTTTTAAGTGTTATTTGTGGTAGAATAGTTAAGGAAAACACAGAAGAGCTCTTTTGCTTCAGCCAGTGGAGCACAGTAATAAATGTATCAAAAACCCAGGAACACACTATAATTTAACAGCAAAATTCAAACCTATTTGCTACTCAAAATACAACTCCCCGTTCTTTGGCAACCATGCAATCCAATTTATAACCTCCGAGCTGTAAGGTATTTTCTGTTACTCCATATTTACACAAAAGGTGTGTAAAAACCCACCAGGCATCAATAACAGTCATAATCAAAGCTTCCAGGTACTTTCATTCAGCAGTGACATAAAATCACTTCCTGTCAGTACATCAAAGCATTTCCATGTAAAGCGCCGTGTCGAAAAGACTGTTATTGATACTAATACTGGCACTTGACAATTCCAGCCCTATGCATTTCTTTTTCTTCTCCTCTCCTGCCCCCTCCCCGATACTCTTCCCTAACACACACACACAAAATATAAAAGTAATGGATCCACTAACAATAGATGTATCCATAAAGTTTAAAATCAATCAACACTTTGCTGACTGGGAAGGCTCTTAGCGAAAGGAAGACACTTAATCTGTTACAAAATGCAAGCAAAGAGGTCACAACTATGTTTTTGCCCATGAACATTACATCATACTCATAAGCAGTAATGACATCGGGATTGGTGTTGATACCACTCACACAGAAACTGCAGTTATATTAAGAAAATGCTCCACAACTGAGATGGAGATGTTCCAAAATCTGTACAAAACTATATAGCTTTCTCTGGTCTAAACACCTGATGCACTCCAGCACATCTTTGATGGCAATGCAGCTTTTGGAATGAAATCCAACCAAGCACAAAGAGCTAAATTACACTTTTAATCACTGACAAAATAGAATTAGATTCTGTTTGGAATACAGTGATCAGGATGCAACTCTACCCAAGAAGAGGTGAGACAACATATTTTAAACTTGCCACGTACCGGATGACTTCTTGAGGGATATTTAGCTGGTCATATTTGAGATGCTCTCTCAGGTCACTTAAATAATTCAAGTAGGTGATTTTTTTTCCAAACTTATGGCTAAAAAAAAAAAAAAAAAAAAATTAGAAGTGTAAAAATCAGCATGGGAAGAACATTTACGAAGGGTTTGGTTTCTATTACAAAAATGTAAGTGCTGATGCAACTCAAAATTAGACTGTAATTGAAGTAGCAGGAGACATAAGATGTATTTCATTTCATATGATCAAACATACACAGTGCATGCCTGAGAGTCTGATTTGAATAAAAATAACTGACTTCCATCTGAATGTTTTCTGATTTGCATAGATATGAAAAACACTGCTTTAAAAACCACTGAAAAACAGGTTTCACACAGCATTAGAAAGCTCACTAAAAGAACTGTTAACTTTGGAGAAAATGTTACACAGCCAAGAGAACATGTTTGCATTATTTAGGTATTCCTCCCCGCCAAAAGACAAACTAATGGGGCTGCAGACACGAACGATAAAGTGTGGAGAGAAGAGAAGACTTGCAAAGTGTGGACAGTGCATACCCTTGGAGTGTTGGGCTATCGACTTTATCTCTTTTGAAAAGGGCTGGATAGCTTCTAGGAAACATCCTGCATAATAAGGTTTTTCTGTGAATTGTACAAAACACGCTCCCAAATTTGAAGCACCGAGTGTCACTAGTTAGGTCTTGAGTTTCAGACAGAATTACACTGCTTTGCAGGCTGAGGTGTTCCCACCAGGTGCAGCACCATTTTCATGGGGAAAAATATGAAATTACAGCACAGAGCATCTGTCCTGTAAGGGAGTGTACAGCAAAATAATGGGTGTTTATGATAAAAAGTGTTCTTTGCTGCAACTTACTTTGATAGTAAACTTGGAGCAGAATTCTCTCGCATTAATGAATTTATCCCTGGCTTGTCAAATACACATACACACACTCCCTCTAGTGGGAGGTGGTATGAATACAAGTCGCTTCAGCATTTTAGGAGCTTTTGATTGAAATGAGCTAAATTTTGCTAACGGGCAAGCGATTTTGGGACACTAACGGATATACCGGTCTGTGCATGAACAACTTCAGAGCTCTTCAGTGTGTCTTTTACCCAAACCAGCCTCAACACCTTACTCAAGCCAAGGGCTAGCAGAGAACTCTCCATAACCAGCCACCTCTGGTGATACAGGACGTACTACAGACCACACAGTTTGCAATTAAGTTGTGGGCAATTAGGAATTATTGCTGTTCCTTAAAAATGTCACATCACCACCACTATCTAGATGTGTATTATTTTAATAACAGGTGGGTGGCTTCTGTCAGCTTACACAGAGAAATGTGTTGCTCTCGGGGTTTTTTTGCAGTTTGGAGAAATACATTTGATGACAGATTACCTTCTTGCTCGTCTCTTTTGGGACTGGAAAGAAGATCAATCAACTTCTGGTGCTTGAGAAATTTCAAGTATTTACATTTTCTTAAATAATTTCAAATACAAGTATGCCACAATACTTACTACTTTTGCTCTCCTTTGCTCTCTGCTCTCCTTACTACTTTTGCTCTAAATTCTGCCATCTGTCCAGTTCTTAGCAAACACATTGCTCATGTGAAAGTACTAAGGCCATGTACTAACAGATACCAAAGGTACTAACAGACTTCTGAAAAATAGATACATGTTTCTTGATAATGACATTTATTTTACATCTACTATTTTTATTGGAAACACTATCTACAAGTAAATCTGGGCTGTAATTCAGCAAAGCTAGGAGACAGAAAGTCCAGAGGATTTTTTCCCCCTTCTTTTTGTTAACTTTGGTTTAATATTGACACTTACATAACAGCATGACCTGCTGAGATAAGATTATTCTAAACTGGAAGGAAAAGGTACTGTGAGCAAATCTGAAATAGTACTATTGTAGTAAATTAACAATCTTAATAAGTTTTAGTCTTCAGTGAGAGTGTAATTTAGGCAAATTGTACATGGGCACATCCACACTTCAGTTTTAAAATTATACCCTTACATTGACAAATCCAAACTTGAGTCAACCCAAAGTACAAATGCACGTGAGCATTTGGCAGTTAAACTGTTTTAAGGAGTAAAGAGGTTTTGTTCCTAGTTTCAGCTAATTCCTGCCTCCTGGCTTCTAGATCTTTCCAGAGTTTACTCATACTTTTAATTATTTTGTCAGTCCCAGCACACAAATAGCTTTGTTTCTGTCGGTCACATATTTTAACTAAATTAGGCTCCAAGCAAGTATCCAGGTACACAGTAGTAAAAGCAGAGTGCAAACAGGACAGCCAATCCTGATGACAGCAGGGTGTTCAGAAGGTTAAGATGATGATGCCTCTAAAGTGACAAGCCCTGGTTTGAATTTTCTGTGCTAGCTGTGAATGCTTCAGCTTATCAGGATCACCCATTTTCACATTCAGAGTACACAAGGACTTAACTGCCAGTGTATCATACTGCCCAAGGAGAAAAGCATTCACATTATTTACACAGACCCTGTAAGATCCGGGGAAAATGAGTATTTTTGAACAGGTACCTGCAAACTATTTTTTTTTTTTTTAACCAAGAATTAGCAGCCAATTATTACTGTAAGTCAAATAGCACAGCTGGTCCACAGGCTCAGACTGAAAGCTGTCAGTCCCAAAACCGCCTGCCTGGAGCTATTCCAAGGAGCTTTCAGGTGCCTCTGAGAAAAAAGCTGGTTTCACCTTAAGTGTTGTAATGTCCATTGCGAGGTTTTCTGGTTTTACCATTACCTTCCTTTGTCACACTGTTGGTCTATGTCCCGGATCTCTGTCATTTACTTTACTGCCACTTAAAATAAAGAACTATAGTTAGTCTTCTTGTTTCAAGAACAGCATATTCTGGAATGATTTTTAGATGGAAATACTTTTTTTTATTTTCTCATGCTTCTTATATGTTCTGATCTGCCTAAAAGTTAAACTCCCCCTTTCAGATTAATTAGCATGCTACCAATCAGAAATTGGATCAAACGCACGTTACTGAAATGGGCATTTTTAGGTATAGCTTCTCAAGATAAACTTTTCATCCTCCAGCCCCAAGGACATTCATACTATAATCTGCAACATGTTAGAATTACTCTGAAAGTGGCAGAAGTTCAGGAGCAGAAACTAAGCCAGCCCAACCATCCTAGCACTTAGCAATCTCTGCCCATTGTTGCCGGTTCTTTGTAGACAGCATCAATTTTAAACCATGCAAAGGCAAAGAATGCACCAGTAGAATACATCCACCTTCACCATTATACCCTCCATCTCAAATTCTTATGGGCACTTCAGGGCTTATCCATTAACTTTGAACACAGGAGTGGTGTGGTTCCTATTCATGCAGCACTTGAGATCAGACCCAAGGTTAACCATTCGTTACCCGCTTTACCGTAGCACTCCTAACTCCAGTCACGGACCCAGTTCTATTGTGCTAAGTGCTGTCAAATGGGACAAAAAAGTCATTCATGCTCCACAGAATAACTGTTTTAAAGTGATATTTACCTTAACACACCAGTAAAACTACTATGAATTGAGCCTCCCTTTTCTTAGAAAGAACTCTACCCTATTATTCACACCCAGGCTTAAGCTCACCTTACTCATTAGTTCAAGACAATTTAAATGGGTATTGTGCTGTTACCCGACATATTTTACCTCAAGCCTTTTTAAAAGCAAATTATTAGAGATCAAACCATCCTTAAACTAAACAGAAAAATGTGTTGAATAAACTGCCAAGTACCTTATAAGAGGTTTAAAGATATTCCACAGAATTTTTATGAAGTTGGTTGGATGTACAACATAGAGTGCTTTAAGGTTTTTCTTATACCTAGGAAAAGAAAATGAAATTGTTATAAGACTGTTGAATATCACAGACGGTAGAACTGAATAGCTACAGCTAAATGGAAGGTATTATTACAGGAACATTATACAGCATTCTTTTCAAATACATTAAAAAGACCTAATTCAGAAGAAATAGAATGTAAAATGAAAAAAAACCCCACTCCATTTAAAAAAATGGTCAGTTTTGATGATACAATGGTAGGCCAAGATAACACTATTACATTCCTAACTAATGTCTACTCTCTCACAGATTTAATATCAGGGGGACAGAAGGGAAATCAGGCAACTTGAAAAAAATATTGAGAAGAAGAGCCTATAAAAAAAATCTGTGACATAAAAAATTACTTTCCTTCATCTCCCTTTATTTTCTGCTTACCGGAGTTTCACATTGGAGAAAATTTCTAAATTTTCAGAGATAAAATTTACACTTAATCTTTTATTTTTACCATTACTTATGTCTTTTTTTGCTAGCAATTACTAAAGGTGAAGCCAACTGCATGCTGGTTTAGATTGGGAGGTCCCCATTGTATGAAGGAAAAGTCTTTCTCCATTATGGCTTTGCTTGATTCTACAGTGTCCTATCATGATACATAAATTGTAGATTCTAGTAGGTTGAAACTGAAACGGAAACCAGGCTGCACAAAAAGACTCTGCTCTGAAATTATTTAATTGCAAAATTAAATTGAGGAATGCATAATGAGATATTCTGGTTTTAGATATAAATTGTTGCTTATTGCTCTGCCGAGTTTGCTTGCCAGTAGGGAGTGCCCCTCCCAAGTGTTCACCACTCATGATTAGAAAACAATGATTGTGGAAAAAAAAAATATTGTGAACTCCTAAGAAAAACCTTCCTGTAGCAAGTTATGGTATAGAGGGGGAAAAGGGACCAACTCAGCAATTCCAACAGTTTTTCTTTTTGGGTTTGAACTGGGCCCAGACATCTCTGAAATCAAAAGAGATTGTTTTTACAAGGCCACTACCATACACAAACTAGCCCTGTGCAATTGGCACGACCGTGGATAAGGACCCAAAATCAACAATAAAAAATAACAAGCAAAACACCAGAGTTGCTTTACTGAAGTTTCCATTTTAAGTTTCTTTTGTACCTTGAAGCAATGGGCATAAGCCGTTGTGTCTGTGGAAATTTATGTACTTCACAGTTTCCTAGATTAAAATTAAAAAACTTTACCCAGTCTCTGCTCTAAACCTTCAAAGCAAGAGCTATTCTATTTAAACTATTGTCACTGAACATTTGCTTCCATGCTGCTAGCTAATTATTACTGCCCTTTGTACGCCCCATCCTCCCTTCTTTTGACCCCAAAACACACACACAGAAGAGGTCTGAAAGGTGCTATTTTTGGTTTGGTGGTTTTTTTCCTCTGGCTAGTACAGACAAACATGAATGTCGGGCTGTGAGCATTGCTTTGAGCTTCTCAATGACAGTATGCTAAGAAGTTCCAACTGTGAGTAAAATGGGTGTAGAGTTTTGCTCGGCTTCTCCGTTCCTCTTTGGTTCTCCTGCTTTCTGGGTCACGGTGAGGGAACGGAGAGAACAGATTTCGGCATAAATGACAGTCACACTGTGCGCTAGTAGGCATGGCAAAAGGCAACAAAAGATACTGCCCTTGTACGGCCTCTCCCCACACAGCAACTGTAAATTTGGCTTGGGATCATTCCAGAAGGAAAAATAGCATGATGCTTTATTTTCAGGAATCGCCAGTGTGCAGCAAAACCCATACCATGGCCCAAATCTCTCACCAAAGACAAAATACAAGAGATCCTTTGCCTTTCTTCTCCCTTACCCAGTCCCAGAAACCACAGACACGTGGTACTAACCGTACTGGAAAGCTACTAGCAAAAATAAGCTTTTTTGGTCTGTTGCTGAGTGGAGGACGTAGAGGCTTCAGCAGACAGCTCCACACTGCTGCTCTGATGGCTGCTATGCACAACCTCATCTTCTTGCTTAATGGGTTTGAGAGTTTCAGGAGGTTATTGGGCGAGATTCAAGAGTCTGAGCTCCAGCACTAGATGGCCGAAAGGCGTTGTGCACGTCTCCAATTTTAAAGCAGGGTTGGGTATTTCACTGGGACTGCTCCCAGTCTAACATCCAATAATCCTCTTGACGGCATCTTTTTTTGAGATTTGCTTTTTGTTCCAGCTCCCAAATTTGAAAAAAAATCAGACATGTATTATCCATTCCCCCCCAACATACACTCTCACTTCCAGGAAAGAGCAGTATTTTTGCATTCAGTCATGCTGCCCTCTCAACACCAACTTACAAACGAGTAACAACTGGCAAACAAGCAAAGACTGACTGATTTCAATAGGCAATTTCTGCTTCATTGGTAAGCGTGCACTTCTAGAGTATAACCACCAGAATTTTAGTTTCCACTATTAAAATGCTATTTATCCAGGAGCTTTGGCCTCGACTACACCCTAACCAACTAAAACATGAAGTCATGAGCTGTGGCCAGTGTTATTCCAAACACCAGGCATACCCAAGCACAGTGGTTCCTGCAGGGCTTTATGTATGAGAACCAACAAACGCTGCAAGGCCTGCAAGATACAGACTGCTAAAAACTAATCTTCCCTTTTTTTGGACACAACCTAGGCTTGGGATGATCAAAAAATCAAACACAACTGTGATACAACCAAGAACAATGACCAACAAGGTATCACAGCTGTCTCGTTAAATAGGGCACAGAAAAGGCCACGGCTCTTGGGTTTGTTGCCAAAGACTTTTATACCTTTGGACAACCACTGCAGCACTCCAGCCATTCCTCAGTGCTGCCCAGACACTTCCCAGAGAACCAACACCATTATCCACTATCATCATAAGAATGTGCAGTGCCAAAATGAACTCAGCCAGCCCTGGGTGGATCAGGAAAGATCCGCTTCCTTCACGGAGGTCAGTTCCAGACATGACACAATCGACAAAGTAAACCAAATGTTTTGGAGACATACTTCCTGTCAAATTCTTTGTAGGCTGTCTGTAACCATTTCAGAGATGGTTTGTTCACACTCTTCAGGCCATAGTGAAAGTAGACAACCGTATAATCATTCTCTACATACTGGTCCAAAGTATACTTTAAGTACCTGAGGAGAAAGATAACATTTTAGTTTTAAGACAGTTTACTGGATGAGATTTTTAAAGCAGTAACTGTGAAAGAAAATGTGCTATTTTTACACAGAACGCCAGCGACTGCAAATTCACGTTTGCTTCAGTGTATTTATTTAACAAGTTCAACTTGCTCTAGTGGCAGTTGCCAATAATTCCACATCACTGCAAAGCCTGAAATTTGGAAGACCATATTTAGTTACAAAAACTATGGTAAGCATGAATCACTAAAAGATGAAGACAGTATGGGACTGTGCTTTCCAAGAAATTGTTAAAAAGATGCATTTTAACTGACAGCGACTTTTATTTTGCTTTCTTCTGGGTTTTGGTTTGTTTGGTTTTGTGTTTTGTTTTGTTTTGTTTTTTAAATTCCTTCCTTTTAGCCAAGCAAACAATGTCATTTTGACTTTTCAAAATAATAAAGAATAAATCTTGGGTTTTCCTCTTAATTTAAAACTTTTTAAATTTTTGAAAAATCCATTAGCCCTAATTACTGCCAATTGCAACCTGTTACTGTAAACTCTCTTCTTGAACATATTTGCCTTTCCCTTGTTTGTATTGGGAGGATGGCATTCATAGATCATTTCCCCTAAAAACTAATTTAAAGAACTACACTACTTATCCCATCTTGAAATAATACTGTACGTTTTATAGGCAGATTTCTGGGTGTTCATTCTTTTATGATACAGTTTACGATGCTCTTCTCTTCCCTTTGTCCTAGAGCTGAGATCACTGCATGGCCTATTACACAGCTCAATGATTCAAATAAAGCAGTGATGGAAGAGTACAATCTGGCCTCATGTCTTGCTGTGTCAGATTTCAACTTTCTCATGTCATTCTCAATGCTACCTTATTATTCTGCAGCCGAGGCCCAGCTATTGCTCTTAATTGTATGTAAGCAATTGTCATTCAATGGAAAATAGATCGTTCCATGAGCCATTTATTAGGCTGTGGCTATCTGCAAGTATCAAGGCCACTCTGACTACCCACCTTTGCATGGAAAAGCCCCCAACTTCACTCTTACACTCTGCTCCTGCAGTCCCATTTATCTGCTACCTCAGATATCTGCTACCTGAGATACCCTCAGCATACCGTCAGTCTCAGGCTGCGAATAGCCTGGGATAAGGACTGCCACTGCAATTAATATCGTGCTGTTTTGATCCCTGACCTACATGTTCATGGCAATTTAATGGAAAAAGTAGTAGCAACAGTCATTCAAGGCTTCTCTAAAAAGAGTCTGAAATTCAAATATATTGAAACAGATATTCTTACATACCGAGTGCCTCGTGTTTTATTTTACAGCATGTAAATTCCTTGGCACATCGCACCCAGAAAGCCTTTACCTCTAAAAATCATTGAGAGTGTTTTGTGGGCATGAAACAACCAGTATTTCTGCACGGTCAACTACCTGTTCCAAGGCTGTAACAGAATTGTGGGGACATTACAAAAGCTTTACCAAATCAATTCTTTAAGTGATTTCATCACAAAATACCTACCAATCTGAGCCTACTCTGCAGCTTTTCCTCAGAATTCAACATTTCAAACTATTCAAAAGCAGATCACTTGATAGTTACATTGCTAGCTTCACATTCAGACGCCTGCCTTCAGTTCTCCCTTAGCACAGACTTTCCAAGTGAATTTGGTGTTGTCTCAGATACAGGAAAAAGAGTCTAAGGGCTGGAAACCTTGGTTTCATCAAGGTGTATCCTCACAGAACTGAGGAAGGTTCTTAGATCTGGTGGCAACGTGGTTTGTCACAATCCTTTCTTTGGCATTTCCTATTAATCATTGCAGGTAGCAACTCTAGGTGAGAAGCTGACTGGTGTGGCTCTTCCTCCTAGGTCCTAATGCTCCCTCTGTGCTACACAGGAAGCTTTGGCTTAAGGCTGTGGAAATAACCTAGCTGTGAAATGGAATTTCATAGAAATGAAGCAACGTGGTGTCAAACACACTTCTTAAACAACCTGTCTTCTAATCCCTCTCTGTTTCTGAAAAGTCGAGATAACAGCACTTGTGTCCTTTCCGATGGTGGTGGGTACTGACAGTTGAAAGGTGCTCAAACATTTTGGCAGTGGAGGCTGTCCAAGAACTCCAAATAGGTTTAAAACGCTTAATAGGGGCAGGACTCCCACGGCAGAACACATCTCCTTGTAGTGACAAACTACAAGGCAGAAAGACGTCCTGATACCTTGCTGCGGCAAATTTATA
This sequence comes from Athene cunicularia, assembly GCF_003259725.1. Classification (NCBI taxonomy): domain Eukaryota; kingdom Metazoa; phylum Chordata; class Aves; order Strigiformes; family Strigidae; genus Athene; species Athene cunicularia. The sequence goes on from NW_020799092.1 coordinate 27,520,532, forward strand.
AGGAAGAATGTTAAGATTTTACATGTTCACAACCTCTTTTAACACAAGACCCCAAACATTACAAAGTGAGATGCATGTAAAAATGTTAAGCATATTATACTCTATGCAATGCAGATACTTTTATAAAAGAGGAAAATCATGAAGATGTACATAACTAAACAACACCCTTGCTGAGTGATTTAGGAGGTAAGGCATAGCAAATTAAGGCAAACACTACTGGTCATGGGAACATACCTATAGAGCACTAAAATACTAGAATTTCTCTTTCATTGGTCCCCATCATAAATCAAACATTTTAAAAATGATCAGAACAAGTTAATTTCAGCACACAATGAATCATAAATTAAATTTTATAAAAATGATCAAGACAAGTTAATTTCAGCACACAGTGAATTGCTGCTTCTAGTCAAGATTCCAGGTGAAGTAACTGGCAGTTTCATCCCCATCTCATTCACTTAGTATTAACAGTAGTAGGTCTTACATCCTTTATTCATTTCACTCCTTGCCTCCTGCTTCTCCTCTCTGAAAGCTCATTCACCTGGAAACAAGCTAACAGAAGTTCATGTATGAAATGCAAAGTAGTCCACACAGGAGACTGAGAGAAACTTACTCCAGCAATCTGGTGTGATTGAGCTGATGGGAGGGGGGCATACGGCAGCAACTGAAGGTAATCACCTTCCTTCCAGAATTGTCATCACCTGGTGAACAAAACAGTTAGTAAAGACAATGCTGATTTACTTATGCAATGGCACCTCAGGGATCTGAAGGAACAGGTTATATCTTCTGATATTTGGGGCTACCTCTACCTCCTGGCATTGCTCAAGACCGTCAAATCCCACGTTGCCTACAGAAAGCAATCTGGCCACCGCTGCAGAGGAATGAAGCGGCTGCTGGGCCGGTGATGAATCTAAGCCAGGAGGCCCACTCGGAGGTGGATGGTGGTGCTCAGCTCCTGACAGGGACCACTTCAGTCCTCCTGCAGTATGCAGTCGTGGAAGGGAACAGCCCTGCTTTCCCTAGTAGTCTTGGAAGTGACCTGCTTTCAAACTGTTCATGCTCAATATTTCTGGAATTTATCACAGCACTGCTCTGCCTACAAGCACTCTGGGCACCCGCTTTGTTTTTTTTAACCACCGTACGCTTCCTCAGCTACTTTTTTCTAGAAGCACTGCTACATTCAGATCACATTTAAAACACAACAAGCAAGGCACACAAGCATGCTTTTCATAACCTGAAGATCCCTAAGCATCCACCCCTTAGTTCCTCTGGCAAAGCATATATTGCTGCACCCAAGTTCATTTCCTCTTTGACTCGGGACAGCTTCACCCACACCGCCTGTATAGACACGGTCGGTGTTCATGCCATGCCCACCCCACACCCAACTTCCATCTGGAAAGCCAGGCACAGGACTTAAGTCATGCTCATCCTGAAGATAACTCAGCACTGAAGCCTGTGAGGTGTGAAGACTTCAACTTGTATCCACATGAAAGATGCTTTTAAAGCAATACGGAAACACCCCAGATAAAGGTTTAGACTGATTTCATATTTGAGACATTTTTTGTCTAATTTCAGTGTTCAAACTAAATGATATTTAATATTTGGTTTTATTACATCTAAAACATCAAAGTTTGGCTTCGATATCAGTAAGAATACAATAAAGTTAAGAATTGGGGGGGGGGTTGATATTCTTTATCATTCTGTTGTTCTCATTTTACCCCTGATTAAGTAAATAGCTGTAGTGAATAAACAATTATTTTTTTTAAAAGTAGTAAAATGGGGGAAGTTAAATCGGTAATGAGTCACAATGAATAAAATCACATGAGCATTTCTACGAAAACTGGGCAGAACAGCTTCGGACCACTACTTAAGCTGTTCTAATTTGCATTACTGATGTTGGTTCAAATTACTTGATCTGAATAAACAGAACACTTCCCAGCTTTGAAAACACACATTTTCCATGACAACTCACCGCTGATAGCAATATGCCTCCCTTCACTCAACTCAGGAAGAGGTGGCTGTCCTCACCTGACAGATTCCACAGAAAGGAAAGAACTTCTGTATTTGTGTTGTCCAGTTCCTACCTAGTTGTGCTCAACGGTACTTACAGAGGCCACGATGGGACCGCGTCCAGTTAAATCCATTCCAGTTCAGGTGCAGAAGGAGAAGCGGTGAGATTATGCTTAATGACTTTTCCTGTATGAACACAGGCTGGGAGATACCTGTATTATCAACTCCAAGCCTGCATTAATCACCAGAAACTACACCACATAACCCTTCCACTGATTTGTGGAGCTCCATCTTAAGAAGCAGTTGGTTTTTGGAGTTTCTTGCTCCTCCTGCTCACTGCTTTGAAAACAAGCAACCCGCTTTCTCAATTCCGGCCTAAAAGTCACAGCAAGTTTGTCCCGATTTGTTTGTGTGACAGTGACATCACTCAGCTGAAGCAGCACTTCTCCTTCAGTACTATCTACCATCCTGAAGGACTCTCTAGACAACAATCACATCCCCTCCCAGCTGGTATTTTACCGCTTGTAAACAAGTTAGATCTTCCATCTCTTCCCCAACCTAGCTTTTCTCTACCCTACCGCAATCTGAATGCATCCTTCCTAAACACAGCTGGGTAAGAGAGATAGTATCTAAACTGCAGATAAACATGACAGGCAGGACTTAAAAATATTTCTGTCTTTACTGAAAAACAAGATGAAGTATTAATGTAGCTGGACAGCTATAGCTGGGTTACCTCTGATGGCCACCCCACTCTCATTTCACAGAAGATCACTTCTGTCTTTTTTTATTTATACAACCAAAGAGCTTTTTGCTATTTGCTTTAACGACCTAACTCAGCTTGACTTTTGGCAAATACTTCAGTCCTGTAGCTCTGACTTCCAAATCGCAGCTTTCTCTGCTGGCTGGTTCCTTCTTCCAGCTCCTTTTTTGGCTGACCACTTATTTTTATTGCATTTCTCAAAGGTGTTTTTTCATCCCACAAGGCCTGGTGCCTATTCCCACATTAAAAATAAATTCTGACTCGTGTTAAACAAAGTGCTTGTGCACCACTGAAGGAAGAGCAGGCACAATAAAACAATGTACTCAGGTACGTCTGCAGATTGTTCTTTAACAGATCATAATTTTAATTCCTGAAGTTATTTTTAAGTGTCTTATCTGATATTCTCAGAGCACTTATAAAGGCATTATAATGTGACATGCATTCATATGAATGATGTTCTAAAATTAAATTAAAACATTAATAAAAGATTGTTCTCTAAATAATGACTTGTTTGTGAAAAAATAGCTGTGCTACTGTGCACTGTAGGATGTTTTTTTGTTAGAGACAATCACTTTTATGAGCAAAATAAATCCAAGAAAGGTTTCCAGTCAAATTACTAAATGAGTCACTAATTGTTACTGTTGGTCACATTCAACTGCTTGAATTAAAAGGCGGAAAAAAAAAAAAAATACCCAGCTTTATGAAAGACTGCAGATACACTTAGAACATAAAACACACATAATTGCTTGGTTTCAATAATGAAATTTTCTCAACTGAGGTAGAGAAACGTTTTCAAAATTAGCAGCAGAGCAGAGCACCTTGTTCTCCCACCCCGCAGTGCCACACAGGCAACAACCGCACACCAGAAAAGGCGACCGGTAACCTCAACTCCATTAAAAACTAAATACAGCAGTGCCAGCTTCCCATTAGTGACGACAGCTAATGAAAGGGAAGAGGCTGCTCGCTCTTCAGAGGCATCCATCAGGGTTTGAACAACATCGACTTTTAACGTGGCACATGAAGTGCTGGTGAAAAGAGAAGCAGCTTTCCTTGCCCCCTACCAGAAGGGCTGTGACCGAGCACCCTGGGAAATTCCCGTGGCATTTTCTACAGCATTTGCTTTTCAGTCCCACACAGTTTGAATCCCGTGACCTTGAGGATATAATTATTACCCAAACACGTGAAAGTGCAGTTTAAGGGTAAAGTGGGGAGGGATAGTCATCGGCACAGCCAAAGGAGGGTGTAATGGGAAGCACACTGATTATAAAATCAGCACAGAGTGCATTTTTATTCCGCAAAACCCGTATTTCCCTACTACTCGGACTTAAACTGAAAGATGCCTCGTTTCCTACAGGGGACAAAGCAAAGAAGTAGTGCAGTTATCAGCTTTCCTCCTTCACGTTTTGCTTTCAGGTCAAAAATCGAGCTTTGTTTTAACCTCCTTTATTTCCTAGGCTGTCACCACACACTTCCAGATGACAGCTGACAAGCTGTCCCACCCTCCCGGGAAAGCCTGCTCCTCCTGCACTGGTTTGGAGCTCCAGGAATTTTGAAGGCATTCCCAAAGACTGAGTGCTTGGGCACTCACACTCCTCCAGCCACCTGCCTACACTTTTTTTTAAAAAGTCACTGGCTCAGAGTTTGCCCTGGTGCCCAAAAAGCTCTGACAGACTCCCCAGGCCTGCAGTCACCGAGGCATTCCCAGGCAGCTGCAGGATTATGGGCTGTGCTGGCCCCGGAGCACGGCGACACCAGCCCCGTGAGGGCAGAGGGGTGTGGAGACCACGCTGGCCAGAATGAGATTTATGTCCTTTAAAATACAAACTATCTGCTGGGGTTTTATTTGCCTGGATTTCAGTGAAACAGATACGCATCGTACATTGCTTTTGATAGCGAGCTTAGCAGTGGAAAAAACTTACAGTAAAACACAGGGAAGGGTAAGTGGGAAAAGGGATTGTTCTACTTTTTAATTAAGGATTTGGATGGCACAGCACTTTCTGACTGCTTCTTGAAAATGAAAAAAGTTTTTTTTTTCTACTGATATGGCTCATTCCAATTTGCAAATGAGATCTTTTGAATGTCGTAATTTTAGCACGACTTTTTAAGAGCTTTTGTTCTGAAGATACTAAACATTACTACTTTATAAGTGAAAAGTGAAATATCATTTTACTTCACTGAAGCTTGTCATTATCCCATTACAGCAAAGTGACATCCTAAAGGCAACAGGAGTTCTGCCACTGGTTTCAATGGGAGTAGAAGCAGGGTCAAAATCCAGGGGACTTGCCACCACAGTGAAAACACTTGCTCATGTATTTGTTTCTTCCATAGAATTTAAGCTAGAGAAAACGAGCCCAAACCTCAATTACACTGTGTTAAATGGCAAGACAAACTTGCTTTCAAGCCTCCTACTGTCTACAACTCAGAGAAATATGGGGTCACAAAAATACCATCATGAATCCTCTGTGTTTTGCCTAGGCTGAGTAATGGACGGGAAATACAGCCACAAGTAATTCACCGTGGGTCTCTGCCCATCCACAGTGGCAAACTTCTTAACCAGTTAGGAAATACAGAGCCCAGATAACACAGCTGAGCAGGAGAAGCTCACACCTTCGGCTGCAGACACAGGAGTTATCTTTCTCCTGGCACTGATCACCTCGGATGATCACATTAATATCCATGACAATGGCTATTAGCCAGCTTAAAAATGAAGTATTAAAATATCCACTGTAATGTCTATCCTTTGGGACAGAGATTGGATCCACCAAGGAAATACGGAGAACGACACCAGCTCTAAGTTCCAAGAGTATACTTGTTTTGATTTCACAAAATTCCCTTTTTTTTTTTTTTTGCATTCATTCCTCTGGAGTCTACTCGTGTCCACCAGTTTATTTAGAAATCAGCTTTCTGTGAGAGGATTGCACCTGTGCTGCACCTGGCTCATTCTGGAAAATGCTACAATTGCAATTAAAATCAAGTACATGCTCAGGTGGTTTTTTAAACAGGAATGCCTAGAAGTGAATTTTCAGGAGATTTCCTACATCAGGAACCTTGTTCATTCCCCTCAGAAAGCCAAGATTCCCCAAAGATTCCTCCATGAGCAATTTTTCTTTTAAATTATGTCACGAAAAACACTTTGCACAGCACATTTTCTTCAGATCAGCTGAAAGCAAAAGGATAGCTTGCTTTTTGATGTAATTAATTATTTACATTTCATCTGTGCTCCTTTTAAAGTATGCAAAATAAGTTGAAACAAGGGTGAGTTAAATCCACTCCTGAAGCTAACCTCTCTAATATCAATACAGCTCTATGTGGCTGACTCTTTGGGCTAGAACAATGCTCTAATCGTAAAAGGGGCACTGAAAATCAACCTGCTTTCAGTGATGCAAAACTAAATATGTTGATAATTCACTGAAAGTGTAGAAGAAAATTTAAGGAAAGCAAAGAAACAGCAGCACAGCCAAGCAGAAAGGGAATATAATTTACATTTACTTGATAAAGGGGAAACAGTGCCAGGATTTTCTTTTTAATAAGGTATATTCAGGTGTAGAATGACTTGTGGTATATTGTCAAGACTCCCAAACATAAAGTTGAGTTCACGTGCCCATTTGAATTGGGCACTTCGAGCCATCATTTATTTTAGCAAGCTCTACTAAATGAGGTTTAAAGCAGACCCACTATATTTTCTCAGATTCAACAAGAAAGCACATCCATATATTTTGATATAATTAACTCAGTTTTATCTTCAAAAAAAAGACACTATAACTTACAGCCTGATGTTCAAAGCGAGGAATGCAGTAAAATAAGGATTTATTTCCTCTCACATCCTGAGAAGAAAATGGTTGAAGAAGCAAGAGGAGAAGTGGTGCAGAATTTGAAAAATCCAAGCTCAATCCCTGCGTAAAGAATTTGAACCCATGTTTCTATCACTCAGGCAAGCTGCCTGTTCTCTAGAGCAGGAAACACTTTTCGTTGAGATCAACCTTTATTTTGGAGCTGCTCTCAGAGCAATTGAGAGGAAAACATGACAACACCCGATTGGTTAGGATCTGCTTTGTAAGTGCAAAGCCCACATTAAACTCTGCTCTTGTGCTGCAAATAGGTTACGAACCAGGGCCCTCAGCTTCCTCCTTGAAAACTGTCAAAGGCTGAGGTCTTTCCAGCTGATTTGTTTTCCCCAAAAGGGTACCCATGAAATAATGTCAGAGGTATTGATTTCAGGAATACCCTTTCAGAAAAAAAACAAAACAAAACAAAAAACCACAACGTAAATCTTCTAAGAGAAAAAAAAAAAAAAAAAAAAAAAAAAAAAAAGAAGTCTTTAAACCCGGTTCTTTCCTGTGGCACTGCGGTTTACAGACCACAGATCTCTTCCTGAAGGTATTGCAAGAAGTAGCAAAGCTGTCACTGAGATGGACTGAAAATTATTACAACTTGTGTCTTGGGCTTATTAGGTAATTCAGTACAATTTCTCCTTACATGTTACAAAAACTAAATTACAACTTTACCTTTCACAGTCTGATCTATGAAATACTATTCCGATGAGTATCTAGCGCACTGGTTCAAAATCAGAAACGGGCGTGGGATCAACTGGATCTTAAAGAAAAATATGAACAGTCTCTACAAATACCCAGGCTGGATATCTGAAATCTTTAAATATAACCAGAAAAGCTGTAGGAGTCTCAGAAGGGAAATACAGATTTAAAACAATGATGGACTTTCATTCCATTAATGTTTTGTCTAGCACGTAAGAGGATGTCACTGTCAGTTAATGAAAACACAAGCATCAGAGACAGAGTCCTGCTAAATAAGCTCATATTCAAAAAATGATGCTGCAAAAAGTTGTCAGCAATCGTATCATGAAAGCAAACTATAGAAAATAAGGAAGCTTGACACATCGTATGTACTTCTGTGTCCCTTCCTTTTTGCCACAAAGAAAAATGGTCTTGAGGTTTTTTCTAGGCAACAGATTGAAATTTCTCCTTCAAAACAGAAATAAAAAGAACCATCATTGCAGCACTGTGCCATTTATATATGCTTAGAGTAGTCAGCTGCACACTGGTATTAGTGACATCAATCAGTCTGTAATTAATAAACAATTATTAAAGCTTACATCTTTTTAAAACGTCCCTTATTCTTATTCAATTAACTGTATTTTCACACTGTATGAATACAACTCGAAAAATCTCCTTTGCATACAGTCAAAGCTATTATTATGGAAAGCAGGTACGAGTCATTTGAATTTGTGAGAAGCAAGAAGGAATTTTAGTTGTGGGGTTTTTTTTTTAAATTAACTGTTGGAAACGAGATCACTAAGAGATGGATGAATTACTGCAAATATGTTCACCTAATTTTTTTTTCTTCAATCATTTCAAACAATACAGCTCATTGTCTTTCAGCCACAGAAATAAAACTGAAGGAAAAGCTTTCAGAATTCTTTAAAACAGTCATTCCAAACACTGAAATTATACTTTGTCTTATTCAAAGCCATTATTAATTATAAACTAGGTACAAATCATTTAAAAATTATGTGTTTCAAAAGGGAATGGCCTTTTCCAAGATGCAAAGGAGATATGAAGAGCTCACCCTCTCCTCATTGAATCTAAGCCCAGAAAACACTCAAACCTGACGCCGCTGGGGACAGGAAGGACTTGTTTTGCGGAGGTGAAGCATGTCCTTGGATCATAGTTCACCTTCCCCACGTTCTGCGGTCACACGCACACCCCTGCCCTCTCCTTTTCCCTGCCAGAGTCACAGGTGCTCTGAGGTGCAGACTGCCTCCCGCGGCACGGTTCCTGGCTTCTGCCTGACATTTACATTGTCCAGTAGACTTGCAAAACTCCATCACATATTTCTGACTGAAATGGCAGCTAAAGTCAGTCTTTTCTGAGCTTAAACAATGGCTAGGAGACTTTCTTCCCTACAAAAGACTGCAGGATAAAGCCATCAGAGATAATCCAACATTTCAGTCAAGATTCATCTTGTGATCACTGGGCTTTATTCCAAACAAACACTGATAAGGAGCAAGTCGTAGGATGAAACTATGGAAGCTACAGGTAGGTCTCCTCAAAATACACCGAGGCTTTCGCTCTACTGAAGTGAAGCCCATTCCCATTCTCTAACACAGGAGTAAGGCATCAGCTGAAGCCAGGGGGACTGCTTGGGAAAGGGCAGGCTGGTTATCATTCTGTCCCCACCACCTGTCCTCTGTTTCACCAGCAGTAAAGGCATGAATATTTTAAAGGAGCTGTTCCAGGATATTTCATCTTCTCATTTCAAAAATTTTCCCCTTTTTTGAGTCCCCCTACAATTTTAACTCTTCCAAGCCAAATGACAGAGCCCTTCTGAGACTACGAAAGTTATAGTTTTTGTTTGCCTTGGTAGTAAGCAAGCTTTTTTTTTTTTTTTTTTTTTTTCTTAATCAGACTGCCAACTTGTCCCCTTTTCCCCCAGTCTAGAGGGTTGGAGAAAAGGAGCTTTGTCTAAGCACAGACTCATTGCCCAGCAGCTCTGCCCACAGCTGCAGAAATCACAGTGGTTCTTCCAAGGACAATAAGCACCCAAGGACCTTTCCAAATTAACACCAGCTAAAACAGACAAATACCAAGTGCTTATGACTTCCAGGGCTGCTTTGAGTAAATGATGAATGAGGAGCAACACCACACACTTACTAAATAGTTGTGTATGATTAAATTTGAAAGAGATAATACAAGGCCCATCAAAATTTGATGTCGAGTATACTAGCAGGAGAAAAAAAAAAGTCTTGAAGATCTCTTTTAAAGTGCTATCATGTAGCGCTGCCTACTACAGCAGATGGAAGAGGTTCTTAGGTGGACGGTTATAGTGACTCTGGTGTCTCCAGTGTGTCTGTTAACACATCTATTTCACACTTTGTCAGTTTGATGTCGATGGTTTCATTAATAACTTTATATCTTGGCATTGCCCCCATCCCAAAGCTGGGGCTTAAGTGACAAACATCCTAGTGGGTTAGCAGGTAGTAGCTTCTGAATCATGGGAATGGGAATCTGTTATTCCCTTGTTTATATTTTTGAGTCTTACGTTGGGGGGGTTAGTTTTAAAGATGGTAGAAAATATCCTGTGTATATCTAGCTTCAAGAAGAGAAGTTACTGTGGGTAAAATTCTCCTCCCACTATAAGTCTGAAGACAAATTGCCACAGATTTCACTGCCCTAGACAATTGTACTTCACCAGAGGACTGGTTTTGCTGAAGTTGATATTCACCTGGATAACATCCTGCTCATGGCTCCAATTCAGGAAGGTACCCGAGTTTATAGTATTCCTGAAGAATCAGAATCTAGGCTCAGTAAAGTATGCAGTACAAAAAGTATGCACAATACAACACAATCTTAAGACTTCGTTAGGATGAGCAGTGTTAAATCCCACTATTTGTGTCTTATTGTACACACTTCTTCAGTTCAGGATTGTGATTACTAATATGATTTTAACAAGCACATTGATGCCAAAAATATACCAAAAGGAAAAAAAAATTGTAATTAATACTTTAAAGAGGTGTTTTTATGTCATAAATATACCTGCATGTCTTATACATTGCCAGAATGTTTTAAAAATAAGTAACTGCCAACATTAAATGACCCAATATTTAGCTAGGCTATGTACCCATGGCTCCTCTCCCTGTCACAACAGAAAGTCAGGTGATAAATGCAGTTAACATTTACTTCAACAGTTTCCTTTCTGCCTTTTGTTAGTTTTTATACAGCAACCTGTATCTCTTCAGTTGCACACCCCTTCCAAGGCAGACTAGAAAAATTATTATGTGTGGCTACACAACAATTCAGGTTATTCAGAAAACAAACCAGCTTATCACAAACAAAGTACAGATCTGTTACAGCCACAGTTAGGCCTCAGATTATAATATACTGCTATAGTTATATTTTAAAGCAAGATTAAGCTCAAACATTTGGCTCGTAATTCATCTGCAGAAAAGCACCGAGTTCACATATTACTATTCAGCTGCTTTTTAGGATGAAGGCTGAAAGCATCAACATTATTCCTATGCATCACCTTGAGGAGTACAGTGAGAAAAATGTGGTAAGGGATGTAGTAAGGTAAAAGCACAGCACCTTCCACACGTACCTGCTAACTGAATGATGCCGTGTCTCGCAACATCATAGTAGGGGTGATTGATATTTAGCTCAGGATCTTCAAGTGGTGGAGGCATAAATGTTTCTTCCTGTTCTGACTGCGTATTTTCCACTTCATCTTTCTGCAGTTCTAGAGGAGCAAGCAAGAATGCTTAAGTGCTAATGAACAGAGAAAAATTTTTGCCTCCGATACATTACTGAAGGGCTGGATTTTAGCTCAGTGTGACAAAAACACAGGCCTTTGTCACCATTTGTTGCAGTTTCAAATCGGTTCCTTGTTCTTTACCCTCCCTCACATGTGGGGAAAGCAACCTTTCAGGATCTCAAAGGTACCTCCACACCCTCCTTAAGATTAATATCTACTGCGATGCTCACAAAAACCTCGACAATGCCTGGACAGCTGGCATGCTGTGACCTTGCTATTCATTGGCTGCTGGTGTTGTCTCACCTACACTCCCACAAATCTGCTTGTTGTATCCATCTCCAGCTTCTTGCCTTTTATTTCAGGGTTGCCCAAATGGAGAAGTCAAAGTTTCAGTACGTGAACATGTGTGTTGACAGCTACTCCCCAGTCACACCCCGTGTGGAGGCTCTCTGGGAGCCGACCCACCACTTAGCATAAAGGTAGCAAACTGCAAACAAATCTCCATCTCGCCTCCCCCAGAATCCACCGTTTCCTTGAAATCCTTGAACCTGTGGAACTTGCACTAGGCAAGGCAGCCAAACGTCCACTCAGCGTGTAACTCCGGCTAGAGGCCAAGCAAAGGTGGAAAACTCTGCTCAAAGCCCAGTAAAACCAATGGGAATCCTTCCCCCAACTTCAGTGGAATCTGGACTAGATCCTAGAATTCAAATCTACTCGGCACTGAAATGACCAACACAAGGTCAATCGATCTTGTTCCAGCGTTTTCTGGGTTTGGGTTGGGTTGGGTTTTTTTCCAAGTTTTTTCCAAACGGTTGGAAGGTTCAAGAAGAGCTGATCCTAAGAACATATCCAAATGAACACAGATTCTGGGATAATTATGGTCACTAATGATTCTATGCTATTCAAATTAATGTTTTCTAGAAACTGACAGGAATAACATTGACACACTCACACACAAGTGGCTTAAGAGAAGGCACACATAAAGAGAAAAATTAATGTCCTGATAAGGTGCAGCACCCCCTGGACACCATCCATCTCTTTTTATCATGCAAGTTATAATAAGGTAGAATTAACAGTTTTACCTATAACATTATTAGTGTCGCTTTTTAAAGTGCTTCAAGAACATTTTGCCTCCTGATCATCTACATATTTCATATGCCCTGACCACCCCGCAAGACACACTAGGGCAGACAGAATATATTAAGTATTGATTTCAGCCAGATTTATGTGCCAGTAGCTAATAAGCGTTAGAGAAAAACTCTTACTAAATATTTCTGAATGCTTTCCACTCACAGTTTCTCAGTATCTTTCTGTCCTATAAACAAGCACATGAAAGCTTTATTGTCTCATTTTTAACTTGATTTGTACCAAAAATGCATTTCATGAGGATGAAAAATGCTACTAATGGCTGAGCTTCTCAAAGACAAAGAGGAGTCAGGAACACGTGTACTACTTTTACCTTACTTTATGTCTGAATTCACATTAAAGCCTCTTCAAAAAATAAATGGCGGAAAAAAAAGACACGTCTTTAGAAATACATCCTTAGAGTCCTCTTCACGCACACAAAAAGTTTAAATTATGATCTCAAAAATGTGTATTTTTCTGCCCTTTAAAAGTGGATCACACATAAAAAGCTACACTAACCTTAACTGGAAAAATGCTATTTCACAATAAAGAATATTTTTGTCTCAAAAGCTGGGAAGAATAATATAAACATAATGCAGACCATGAATTTCACAAATTTTTTTCTTTTTTAAAATATTATAAGTCATGTTAAAACTCAGAACAAGGAAAACACTATTTTGTTTATTGGTTTGTTTGGGTTTTTTTTTTCCACATCTGAGCACTGTAACCATCTCAAGTAACAAAAAGTTTTAAAAGGGAGAGAGAAGAAGAAAGAGAAAATGCTAGTCTGTGGGAACATGAAGCAGGAGCTGTAAACTATTTACATAATCCACTGAAATTTAACAGGCTTTATTAAAAGTGAAATGTATATTCAAGTTGAACACAAAAGAAACAACCAATATGTTGACTGCAGCCTTTGACACAGAGAGGCAGAGGCTAACTCCTTCCGTAAAAAAGTATTTTGTACTATGCGTAAAACCAGACAGGTTTCCAAAAAGCAGGGGGAAGGATTTGTAACAAAGGATAGATATCAAGCTATCAGGCTTTGAGATGTGCCAAAGCACTAGAAAAGCAAAGTAAATACATATGACCATCTGTACTGCACTTGTTCACAGGGACTAAGGAAGTCCCAGCAGTAATCATATCTACTGGAAAGCTAGTTAACCCTAAGTAGCATAATTCTCTGGACATTCTTTTATTTATTTATTTTTAACACGTGAATGAGAGGACTGGAGCTCAAAAGATGTTTTGTAATAAACACAAATAAAAAAGAAGATTCATTATTCCAAACTGAGGGATACCTCAGCTCCATTTTTCTCCTGGAAATGACAGAGGAGTTTATTGCCCTGCTCCATGAGCTGCAGCAGAGGATCATCTGTAACTATTCACGCTGTTACGGCTGTTTAACCCAGGCTGGGAGGCAACATGAGGGGCCTGATTCAGAGCCTGTCGAGGCTGAGAGGAAAATTGCTTCCAGTGGGTTTTGAAACAGGCCCTCGGAGTGAACAAGCTGCTCCTGGAAGTCAAGATGTGAGAAATCAGAGCTAAGGTGAGGGACAGGGAAACAGAGCCAGGGGCAATGAGTTGGGGAAGATCTGGAAGAGTCTTGCTCTGGGGCTCAGCCTGGCATTCTCAAAAACTTAAAGGAAAAAAAAACAAACCACAAACCACAACATAATGCTGATCTTTCAAAATGATGAGGCCCCTAATGTCATGTTCAGATTGCTCAGCTCCACTAACATCTTTGGAGATAACATGCAATCCAGCAATCTCCACGCTTTCAATACTTGTCTGCTTGGAGTAATGACTCCCATTTGTGCCACAATATGCGATGATGGTGATATTCCAATAGCCTAGAATTGCACTAGGAACATCTACCAATAATTCATAAAAACTGCATGTATTAAACTAACCTTCAACCCTAATGGTTTAATAGGATACACATCAGTACAGTGGCTGTAAGTCATACTGGATTGCTCCAAGGAGTATTACAAAATGTTGGTGAAGCCTCTCCCTTACCGAAGATGCTCTATTAAATCACCTGTAACTCTACACAGATGCCATTTGAAGTATAATAAAAATTATTTACCTATTTCAGCTAACTTCTCATAGTCAATCTCGGACATGTTTCCCCTTAGGAACAAGTCTATGTAGATCTCGCTAACTGATTCTTGAAGGATGAAATGCTCCTTGGGTCAACCCTACAAAAAGAAACAAAAGCTGTTATCACAATGTGGCATATTTTACCCACTAAACAGATATAAAAAGAAAAAAAGAAAAAAAAAAAAAAACACCCAACCCAAAAGTCCCAATTATTGTTAGGGAACCAGCTCATCGGCACTTGGCCACCATTTTCTGACCGCATACGGTACTATAAAAGTATTTTAAAACAGCTGTCCAAAAAAAAGGCAAGATACATATAACAACAAGACTTCCAACAAATTGATCTGTTTATTTCAGGGGGTTGTTCTTCAAAATAATTCCATATTACACATTTTTAATGATAGACATCAGAATCGCAGATTAATTCACTTCTGGAAACAACTTAAACCTTAAACTTTTTCTTAATTTTATTTCCCTAATGAAGAAGATATGTATATCCCCCACACCCTCACACCAAAGTCACTTGCTCCGTAGCAGTTTTAAGTTTTATTACAGGAAACATTCTACGCCTCACGTTTCACATGAAAAAACTTCATGAAAATTTCAAGTGAGCATTAACATATAAAAAACTGAAAAAACAGCGGTTCCTGTGCATAATCACTGCTTTTTGTCAAATGCTCTGTGGAGCGCTTTGTAAACAGAATACTAAGTAACACACCCAAAGTGAGCATCAGGAGAGAAGAATACAATTTAGAAGATGTGTTTCCCCAAGCAGCTGCTCCAAAAAGCAAAATAAGTACTTTCCTTAAATTAAAAATCCAGACTCCGGTGTGGAGGTAAGAAAGAAATTGAGCTTTTATGATGCTCCTTTTAATTTAAAACCCCTGTTTTATACCAGTTTGGTTTCACCTAAACATGTTAAATAAAAAGAAAACGGGTAAATTCACGGCTTGTTTTTTTGACAAAAGGCATCCGCAAGCATCACCCTCTCCTCTGCCAAGAGGTTAGATTTTGTATTGCTCCTTCAAAGCACTGAAACTGGGAAATTATTTTGGCCCAAACAAAGACCAGTTTGCCTGCTTGCTGCTGCCCACTGTGCACAGCTCAAAGTTTAAGGAGGTTTATTCCAGACCCCCAGTTCTGAAAGCTAGATACCATCCTTGGGGTTTTTTTAAACCAGAGGAAGGATACGGAAGTACATAAGGATATAAGAAGTTTTTCAGAAATAAAATGCACATCAACAAAGTGATTAAATGTCTGTTTAATTATAAGCACATGTTTACCTATTTTCCTGAGGAGGGGTTAGTCATGGGAGCGACCACAGGTAACCTGTGAACCAGAGCCAGGCTCTAACAAGCCAAGTCTGGCCTTTGGGTTTTGGTTTATGCAGGGCAAAACACATTTGCATCCTGGTATATGACTCCCAAGTACTACAGTAAAACAAGTACCTGCTAGCCAACATCATACTTAAAAGAGCTTCTGATGGCTAATCAAGATTTTCCATAAATTTTCACTACATTTCACAGATTTGATACTAATATAACAGTAATTATCACCAAAGGCAACCATGCATTTCCGTAACTTGCTGCACGGCAGGTAAAATATAAACATGGTTCTACCACTTCGAAGATTTTCAAACACTTACCAACTATTTTATAACAATCTTATTTGTTTCTCGTTGAAAATAATTATCTCTGTTGACAGGAAACTCTCAGTTTAAAAGCACATACACAGGAAAAAAAAATCCCATTAAGTTCAAAAGAGAAAATTACGCAATTTCTCACTGAGCAACAATTTCCTTTAAAAAATGAAAGCAAGTCTGGGACAGATATATTTCTCTTCGTGTCAATTTTAACACATGGTATTCAAATGATAATTCCATTGTTGGTTTTAAATTATGATGCAAAAAACCCCCACCCAAACTTAGTGATTGATATTCCAACCAGTAATTAATTTGGTATTATTCTGAGTGGTATTTAGACATTTCTAAAATTAACAATTAGCAACAAGTGTGATAATGCTTTTTTTTTTTTTTTTTAGAAACTGATTTGTGGCAGGTATTGTAGACGATTTAGTAACTGATGTATTTTACTCAGAAGTACTTGGCATATTATCTGATCATGTGTACCTCTGACGGTCTGGTGTAAACGGTACGTAAGTATCTACTTTGAATAAACAAAATTTAAAAGTGTTTTTTGAAGCAAAGTGTAGTTGCAAAAAAATGAAAGCTGACTTTTTCTATCTTATCTGAACAATTTCCTCATGGTATTTTTTTCCTAAACGAAATGTTCACATTTTGTAGGGAAGTAATGATACTGAGAAGTTTTCAAGGGGCTCCAAATTCAACCCACACCTCACAATTGTATTCACTCCTCCGCCTCCAACTCCGAGTATTTCGAGCAGGCCTTTCTGCTTTGCTCAAGCTGGAACTTGACCACAATAAGCTCTTTATGACTTATTTTCTGTTACGTTTTTCAATTTAGTTTTCATAGACTACCACCTGCATTCAGCCAAACTTCCAGAACAAAGAAAGGCAATGTTCAATATATCTGATCTTCACAGACTTCATCCCAAACAAATATTTCCCAAAGCTCTTATAAGGAAATGGGGCTCTGCTTTCCTTCTAAAGTACCTATTTACAACAGGCCTTTCCATCCTATTGAATTCTAACCATAAATCATAAATAAAATCATAAGTCATAAAAACGAGGCTATATCTTTGACACTAGAATGCTTTTCAGATGACGTGAGTAATGAAACTCTCAATGAATTGATGGAACAGAGAAAAAAGCTCTCTCTTTGAACCCCCGCTTGAATTTAAAAAAAAAAAAAAGATACAATCCTGCTGCATAGCATGGAACAAAAAACAATTTCTCCTTGATGCTAATTGCTAGAAGTAGTGACTCAATCTAAAGAGGACAGATTTAAATCTCTCCCCAAACCTGTCAGAAAACATCTGGCTCTTGAACAGCAAAGTTACAGTACAAGGGAGAGCAACTACGATAGTGTTAAAACCTTTGCAAACATTTAACACAAAGTTACTAGGAAGCTAGAAATAATTTAGATAGAATCAAAGAATAAGGGAAATGGGGAAGAAACCATCTGCCTGGTTTTCAGCTTACTGTTCCCTTGGGGCAGCAATTAGAAAGTTTCCAGTTACAAGACAAATTTACTGTAGCACCCTCGGAAATTGATTTCCCGTTGACCACAGCATTCTCTGTTCCTAGGAGATAACATAATCTCCTTAATAGCATTCCACGCTACGTAGCACTGTTTCTAGTAAACTGTCAGATTTAGTGCCTTCCCCCACCTCAGCCCACCGAAAAGGCAGTAAAAAAAAAAAAAAAAAACTACAAGCCTTTTATTAATAATAGAAATTTGGAAGTATTTTATAAAACACCACATCCTATATCCCTCCACAGGCAAGGTTATTACTTACTGACATCCCTAAAAGAGCATTACTTTATCGAAAATGAAGGCAGTCACGCATGCAGAACTGCTTGATAATGAACTTGCATCTCCGGATAGCCCAAACAAAGGCGAGGGATTGCTCCCAACATTTGTCAAGGCGCAGATGTCTTTGATGCCTATTCTCTTTGTTCACTCAGCTGTCAGATATAGTCTTCTTCAAATTTAAATACTGTGGTTTCTGTTCTTTTTTTTTTTTTTACTTCTTTCTCCCCCTGATGTTCTTGCCTTCCACTGATACTCTTTGTTACTTTTAAAAGGTGTGACACAGCTCACCGTGTAACATCAGTCTGCAATTTACATTTTGATAGGGTGAGAATTCTGTGTAAATCCAGTATTTGCTAAGGGGTATCGTCTACCAAACCAGGTAAAGTGGTTTCAGAAGATTTTATTATTATTTATAATACCACAGGAACTTTGCTATGGAGTTTATCAACACAGCAACACGTGAGCAGAGTGCATAACGCACTCGTGAAAAGCGTACTCAAAACATCCTCCTTTTCTTCCTGTCTGCACTAAATAGTACTTCTCCTCAGTGTCCTTCCTACACAATGTCTACCAAAACCAGTGTCCATGTTCAGCATTAGCAGTTGGGTACGGGTATCTGACATCATTTATTTCCGTATCCTTCACTGACCTACCATTCTGTGTCAGCAATGCCCTGGTGAGAATCAGCCAGGCCGCGCACGGCGAGCAGACCCCAGGCTGCCAGCGAGAGCACGCAGGCCTGCAGGTCTTCTTTTAAGGACTGATTTGGGGCTGGTTGAGCTAATGTCAAAAGCCTGTCTTGCTACTCAGAGGGCCTGTCACAACCTAGAACACTTTTCACGGCAGAATAACGAAACATTTCCCGCACGCACCGTATGGATTAGCTTTTTAAAAGTTCAACAGCAAAGCAGCTGCACAGCCACGAAGCCATGAGAGCGGTACAGCTGATGGCAGCTCCCCTTCACCACCCACCACCTCCCCACAGCCTCTTCCTCCTGCAAGCTGCCCGTCCCAGATCCCAGATTGCTGCTGCAGCAGCACCAATGCCCAGCCAACCATTCCTTGTTCTTCCAGCTTCTGCTGCCTGTTTGCTGTGAAATGCTGTGAGGGTCAGCTACCCGAGGGTATGGAGTACATACTCGCTCAAAATAACAGTATTTTTTAACGACAGTGTTGAGATCTGCATCAAAGGTGAAAATATGGAAAACCCTTTCTTCTTTGCAGTTTCAACAAATTATCATACCATAGAACCTCCAAAGTTTTACTTGGCAGCATAAAGTGGGTTTGATTTTGGCTTGTTTTTAAACCAATCAATGCCAAACTAACCCTTCTCAGCTACCTTTTTTCCTCTCTCCCCCTCTGTTCTCTCTTGCTTCTCGTTCTGTCAGGCCACTGCTTATGCTCTGGGTGTGTAACCCAGCTGATAGCAGAGGTTTGCACGCAGGACCCAGACCCCCCTACACAGCTCTATGCACGCGGTGTTGTATGGCCCCGAGGAAAATAAAAAACAAAACCAGCACTTTTCCTGTGAGAGCTGGTGCCTCCCTTGCCTTCCCAGCATCACGAGCACGGGCAATGCCCCGCTGCCACTGCACCCTGCGAGGCTGCAGGCAATGATCTTATATATTAGAAGGGAAGGGGTCTGAGCCCTGGGCTGGGCACTGGGGAGGCCGCCCCTCGCTGAGGGCGTTCAGTTTTGGGCCCCTCACCCCAAAAAGGCCATTGAATGACTCGAGCGTGGCCAGAGAAGGGCAACGGAGCTGGGGCAGGGTCTGGAGCACAGGTCTGCTGGGGAGCGGCTGGGGGAACTGGGGGGGTTCAGTCTGGAGCAGAGGAGGCTGAGGGGAGACCTCCTGGCCCTCGGCAACTCCCTGCCAGGAGGGGGCAGAGAGGGGGGATGAGTCTCTGGAGCCAAGGCCCCAGCGCCAGGCCCCGAGGGAATGGCCTCAAGCTGCCCAGGGCAGGGTCAGGCTGGCTCTGAGGAAGGATTTCTGTGCAGAAGGGGCTGTTGGGCGTTGGAATGGGCTGCCCAGGGCAGGGGGGAGTCCCCGGGATCCCTGGGGGGGTTGAAGAGTCGGGCTGAGCCAGCGCTGAGGGATCTGGGGGAGTTGGGCTGGAGGAGCTGCAAGGGCTTTTCCAACCTTGATGATGCTGGGATTCTGTATGGAGGAGATGTGGTACAGCCCTGCTTGCCAGCACCAAGGGATGAAGGAAGAGGGAGCCTACACCCTACAGCCACGCTCTCTGGTGTATCTGACAGCAGCTTGCAACTGAAACATATATAGCGTCCTAAAGTCAGGCCTATGCTCTGCGATAGAGATGAGCACTTGTGTGACTGACTGTAGCTGACACCTGACTAGCTACCAGGCTAAGCAGTTCAGAAATGACAAGGATGGAAGCAAAGAGACAGAAGGATGAAACCATTCTTAAAATAAAGGGGGTCTCCTGCTTGCTGCAACCCCTCCTCCTGCCACGCCGAGGGCCGGTACAGAGCCACCCCCGGGCTGGAGTGCCCAGCTCAGGGAGGCTGCCAGGCGCTGGGCGGCTGCACCTCCGGGTCTGCACGGGACTGAAAT
Organism: Athene cunicularia; assembly: GCF_003259725.1. NCBI lineage: Eukaryota > Metazoa > Chordata > Aves > Strigiformes > Strigidae > Athene > Athene cunicularia. The sequence continues at coordinate 27,540,823 of NW_020799092.1, forward strand.
ACCCTTTTCAACATGAAAACACCGGAAAGCCTCGAAAAGTCAATATTCCAGTGTTACTTCCACGCATCAAACAGCCTTGATTTTATTAAATTTTCCATTTGGGCTCTCATCCCAAATTAATTTTGCTACTTAAAGAAGTTCCACTGATTTTGGTGCAGCAAAGATAAAATTACACAAAACCCTAGAAGCAGCCACATTCCTCTGCAACTTCAAAACATTTTTAACCAAACTTTCCACGAAAAGTTCATTTTCAAAGGAAAAAGTAATCGAGCAAACCGAAAAAAAGAAAAAAGAATTTGAAGGACGACGGTACACAAATTGGTAAATTATTGTTTACAATTAGAAAATTATTATTTTGAAAATTTCAATGCAATTTTACAGAAGGTTATCCAACTACATAGGGATATTTGAATCAACTTTAAAAGCATAATCACTATACTTAATTGCATACATTGATTTCCATATCACTTAAGACAGAAATTTCTAATATTTTGCTTTCAATTTCAGCATGACATATTCATGCTAAAATCATCAGCATTTGCCTTGTGCATAAATATTAACATAGTTTGGGTTCTTACATGTTGAGTTGACACCTCTGTTCTTTCAGAATTAACAAAAACAGTAGAGAATTTATAATGGCTCAAACCACCCATCTCCCTATAAAATAACACCGTGCTGTAGCATCAGTACTCTGTCCAGAAATAACGTAAGAACTGATCTGGTTTTAAGGCCGAGATAAAAATATGATGTTAAAATGGAAAAGTAAAAATTAAAATTAAATGCATATGGCCTCAAAAAGAATCCAAACAAAGACTTCATCCTTTCTATATCACATTAGTTTGGGAGATTTCGAGTTGCTTTTCATATAACGACCAGAGAAGGAGCACACACAAAGGTTAATTCCTGCAATGGATTGAGACACAGCCTTGAAAATCAGAAAGAAAGGAAGACAGTCTTCCTGTCACGAGTCTCCGTGCTCTATCATACCAAGTTACACACTGATCAAACAGCACTTATTTCTCTGAAAGCAATTTTCTACTAGGCTCATCCATTCAGCTCTTGGAAAACAGGAGAACAGCATTTACTTGGTGATGGTATAGATTGTCCTAAACTTGGAAGGAAGCCCAAGTCCATGCAGCTGGGTTGGGGTTTTCTTCAGTATTTACTCCTGGATAAATACTTACAGCGTTATTCTTTAACTACCTGACCCCCCAGACAGCTGAACTGCTTGCTTGCTTTGGTGTTTTGAAGCCACAGGGAAACGTGGCTTTGCTCCTCGGAGCACATCTGCCCTGGAAATCTGAACCATGAAAAAATAACTCTCCACGAAGAGCCACCCGGTGCCATGAGGAAACCCTGGCTGGTGTCTCACCCTGGCAGCGCTGTTCTCGTGGCTAGCGTGCAATGGGTATTTGGCCCCTCTGCGGGCCTCCCCCCCCACAGCACAGGGCCCCCCTACAGAGCCTGCACCCCAAACCCTACTTCCCTACACCCAGGCGTTACTGCTCTTAGGTCCGGGGAGTCTGGTTTTGATGCCAGTTTTTGCTGGCAACTCACCCTTGGCTTTTTGTGCTTTCACTCTTTTAACACTCCCACTTCAAGATGGGATGGGATAATCCTCTTTTCTGTTCAGCCACACGCCAACTCACTGGTAAAGCTGCTCCTCGCCAGCAGTGTGAAGGAGGGGGAGTCGGGGACCTGCTATTTGCAGTTCCCTCCATCGCTGTGTTTTTAGTCACACTTCTTTGTGCCCATTCAAGCGGCTCTGCACTCCCCCTTTAATTTAACTCCTCTCTCTTTGTTTTCCTGTCTTCCCATCCACCAAGTGCTTCCTTTCCCCTTCTTTCTGTCTGGCCTTCCCCTTTGTCCATCTCTTTGTTTTTGTTTCCACCACAATTCTCTTGTTTTCCATCTTGTCTTTCTTTAGTCCACTACATTTCCTACTGCTACTCTGATAATTGTTAGAACAGAATTCTGTCTGAAACTTGCAGGCAGATCTTCCTTTATTTGTACGACTTCCTAAATTATTAAGGCTTAAGAATTCATCCCACTATACTTTTTCTGCTTAAAACTGTTAATGACAAAACCTGACTGAATGAGTAAATTTGGATGAGTATTTGTGTTCCTTTAGTAGTTACAATTATCCTGGCAACTAAAGCTGCAATTTTCAAAGCAACGGTTTTCATTTCTGATATAGTGTTTGTTGAAGCTTGATGGCTCAATAACCTGGTACGCAAACAACTTCCATCGCTGAGTTATCAGTGTGAATACAGAGCATGTTCACCACATGGATGTATAGCAGCAAAGATAGGAAAGACCAGAAAGAGTAAGCAGAGTAAGCACTTTTATCAAAGAAGATAAATGTAATTTTGAAGCATCCTCTTAAAACCCGTTGGTTTGAACCTTGTTTAGAATTTTTGTTTAGAACAAAAATACATCAACGGTGAAGGGAGGGGAGGAGGTGCCTGCCTGCTCTATTGTACTTGTTCTGAAGATAAATCAGACTTCAGTTTCCAATGACATCAACTAGGTAATTGTTAACCAGTACTGCATTCATTTAAGGCAAACATCCACTGTATATAAAACAGATAAAGCAACATTTGCTGCATTGTGCAAGAAAGTGAATTCTCAGCAGGGTGGATGGTAAACACTCTGTAGCACACTCCTGAAGTGAGAAGTTGAGTTTTTGTTGGACAAAATTATTTCTTCTCTCAGAGAGAGCCTTGAGGGAGAACAATGTAACCATTAGGATAGGGTTTTTTACACATACACATGTGTTTGTATATAAGAAAATTTAGAATATCATTATCTAAAACAGTAGAGATGCTAGAGTGGGGAAAAGATACAAAAGTACAGGGTTAGGCCTCGGGCAGCACAATCACACGCTTCCTGCCGCAGGGGCTGTGCTGCGGTTTGGGACACCCTGGGCCACGAACCACCCCCGTGGATGCATAAACCCAACTCTGTCCACTCCCGCCTGTCCTCCGAGAGCTGTCTCTGGACCGCAGGCTGCCACCAGCCCTCACTCACCTAATAAAACATTTTCCCACAGTTATATACGATGTCCAACCTCAAAGTATAGTGCAGCTTGCCTGCCTCTGTTCCTGCGTGGGATCACCCCTGATGCAGGACTGGAGCAGGCAGGTAAGCACCGAGCAGGTTATGCTTGGAACCTACAAGTTCTACTCGACTGCCCATCACTAGTTTTCCTCCTCTGCTGGGAAACCAGTGATGCATTGCCATTTCATTGACCATGAAATCTGTAGGCCTGGTCTCTTCCCCCTGCCCTGCCATCCCTTCTCTACTGGAAGGAGTCAAAAATCTATTTATGGGAAGAATTAAGCATGTCAGAGTGAAATAAAACTTGTTTCCCTACTGCATATAAATATCTGCATGTATCAGTCATTCCCAGTTCTGAAAGCACTGAAGTAAAGGGATTATTTCTACCCATTACTAGCAAAGAGGTTTTGGAAATCATCTTTTGTTGTCTGAAACAGCGCAGCTATTTTCTTATCACATCCACTCGTTCATCTGGCACAGTGCAACCACATGGAAAAAAAAAAAGTGCCTAATGTATAACCAATTAACACAAAGCCATGTATGCTTGCTGTATCATTAGGACAAAATTATCTGAACATGGATAAGTGGCTGCAATATTACACACTACACCACCGTTTTTTGATTCAGTGTAAATGTTTATTGACTAAACAAAGATTACTATAATGTAATCATAATAAACATTAATGATCAGTCATCTATGGAACTTGCTCTCTAAATTAATATACCGTGATACACACTAATGTGGCAGAATGATGTTGGGCTGAACTCATGTTTAACTAGCGCTTCCGTCTCAAGAGATTACACACTTTCAGTTGCAGACAAGTATATTTTTAAGACTGTGTTTTCTTTAATTAAATTAATCTGACAAGTTACTGGACAAAGGGTTGGTGTGTTATGATAAAAAGGGTTTTTTTAATTGCCTAATTATACACTGGGGATTCCTCTGGCTGGAATAAATTAGGGCTTTTAAAATAAATTAATATTCTTCCTATATTTATGCAACACAGGCCAACGTCTCCAGTTCTTGTCAACATGTAGCAATACCCAGGCTTAGCGCCACCCCTCCCACCTCCGAGTGCACCAAAGGAAATAGTACAGGAGGTGAGTTCCAGGAGGCATTTTATACACATAGCCCAGGTTTAGTTATAAACCCCAAGTCAACATCAAGTTAAATGAAGGTAACAGTACCTATCATTCCACTGTTTCTCTATCTGCACTGGATTATTTCTGAATTGGTGCACTGAAGACCCGGATAGTTGTTAGTTTGCCCGACACAATTACTTCTCCATTAATTCACAAGTATTAAGATTAAACATTTTCTGTCTGGCCAGTTTGTAATTTACCATAATACACTGTGCAAGCCTCGTAGCGTTTTACTGCAAGAGTTCAACCCACCATGTCCCTGAAACTGCCAAAGCAGTCTAGAAGTGTTTCAGATGAGAACTGTCACTGATCTGCTCATGCCAAGGGGCTCAGGAGGGCCCAAAATGGTTCACGTGTTTGATACCAGCAATAGAATCAAGCAGCAACAACCTTCACTTCAAATCTAACCTCGAACACAGCTTCCGTCCTGTTGTGGTTTATCCCCAGGCAGCAAGGAAGCACCACACAGGTGCTCACTGCTCCCCCCTCCCAGTGGGATGGGGAGAAGAATCAAAACTGAAGTAGAAATCGTGGGTTGAGATAAGAACAGTTTAATAACTAAAATCAAATGTAATAATAGTAGTAATGAAAAGGAACGTAACAAAAAGAAAGAAGGCGCAGGAAAAGCCG
>NW_020799092.1:27545705-27557942 GCF_003259725.1 Athene cunicularia
AGCCCTTCAGGTGACCTGAAAGGGAAGTTTGTGCATCCAGCAACTTATCACATTATGTGCCTTTCAACAACATTCCCTTTGATGTGTTTAATAAATATTTAATAAGCAGTATATAAACACAGGAGCACAGAGCATGCACAAAAAAAACAAGGGGACAAGGATACTGAGAATGTGTATAAGAGACAGATCCTGCACTGAGCGGGACGTTCGATGCTCTGCAGTGGCCCTTTGGCTAGTTGGGGCCAGCTCTCCTGGCCGTGCTCCCTCCCAGCTTCCCGTGCACCCACCCGCCTGCTGGCAGCGCCCGGGCCAGCGGAAAGTCCTTAACTTGGGACAGACACCGAACAACAACTACACAACAACTACAACGTCCATGTGGCAGCAACATCATCCTCACTCTAAACCCAAACCCAGCACTGTACCGGCTGCTCGGGAGAAAATTAACTCTGTCCCAGCCAAAACTGGGACACTTCCATATTCAGTCCACATCAAATTTCCCCTCTATTCACATCAGCATACCCCATCCTCAGAATCTTAATTTTTAAAATTACATCCCTTGCTAGATTTCTGTAGATGCTTTGGATTTACAACTGGACAAAAGTCGAAAAACAATTTTACATTTCATGAGCTTCAACCGTTTTCTTGATGTTAGAATTGTAAAGACTATGTGAAAATGTTTCTTGCTCATCTTGCCACCACACTAAAACTCAGTAGCAACCCATACACGCTATATTTTGATGGCTTTTGTCAGCAAAATTTTGTGATAGGTAATGTTTGTGGAAGAGCACAAAGAATTCTTGTACGTGCAAAACTGCAGAATAAAATAACAAATTTGCCAGACAAGAGTATGGAGTAATGGGAACTAGAAGAAGAAAAAGAAATCAAGGAGTAAAGGGAGGAAAAGGCAGCTCTTTCCATACTGAACAGTAAAGGCTGGAAAAAAAAAAAAAAACAACCCTGAAGTTAGACTTAAAAGTTTGAGATACAGTGAAAGGCTTCCTGCCCCGTGTTTGCTATGCCCGTGTCTTTTAGAGGCGTAGTTCTCTTACCTGGTATGACACACAGAAGACTAGCTCCAAAAAGACTAGCTAAAATCTGCATGAGAAGCATCCCGTGCCGCAGTGCAATGATACATCAAGTGTGTCTTTCATATTCCCTGTACCAGATCAGAAAAAAAATGAAGTCACGTGCAAGAAAGAAATGACATGGCATAAATTAACTGTACAAATCCAAATTTGTTCAAACAATTTTCATAGGTTAATTTTTTTATCGAAAAGATTTATGTGGCATCAGGTATCTCTCGTCCTCCCAAAGCTGACAAAAACGAGGATTTACGCATTTTTGCTGCCTTGATGTACTTGGACTAAATTGACAGAAATGGGATTTTGCAGCTGGATCTGGATCAAATTTTCATTGCTGGCTGATGTGCTTCCACGTATATCTGGTCATACTGACTGTGGAACCACTGCCCCGTTATAAAGGCTTCTACCCTGAATACTCCATCACCTTATGCAAAGGTATTTGTCCCCATTCACGCATGTTACAGAGCAGTTCTCAGGTAAAAGATCGTAGAAGCAGCAATGAAGCGATAGCAGTAGCATGGTAGGTGAAATGACAACTTATTATGACCTGGATTCTGTGACCAGACCTTTTCCATACCTTAACAGAAGGCAGCTTCAAAAGAAATCTTGTTAAACCTCTACTGTAACGTAAAATTACTTTCTGTCATTGCAGCTGGTTTATTACCCTTCTCTCTTTAACTGCACCCCCAAACAGGCACAGATTATCATCTCAGGAAAGAATCAAAATTTCTAACATCTGGAAAATAATAAATCCTATTTCCCACGTTAAGAAATCTAACACTGGTAACATACTGCAGGGACGATGCATATTAGCCTATTAATCTCCATGAAACACAACAAGAAGCTCTTCAGAGGTACTTAACAACACTGGTACCTTTTAAACTTTCAAACATACATATGCAACTGCTACACAAATCCAAAGATACGAGTGCGTCGGTTATACACGCACTTACTAAAACCTATGTTAACATCTAACAAGACCGCATTGTTCATTCGTCATTCCCCTCTGTCAGCACATCACGGAAAACATACAGAAATTTTATATTACTTACACACTGAAGAAGTCTTTAGTGTTGCTACAGTCTATAGTGTTGTTACAGGCTACAGTACTACTACAACAGAAGCAAGGCAGAAGTCTGAATTTAAGCAAGGCGGAGAGGGAAACATACTGGGTTTTAGGAAATCAAAAAAGTGCAGCAGGGTTAAAAACCAACTGGTAGGTTTTCAGGCACTCAAGCCCTTCAGGTGACCTGAAAGGGAAGTTTGTGCATCCAGCAACTTATCACATTATGTGCCTTTCAACAACATTCCCTTTGATGTGTTTAATAAATATTTAATAAGCAGTATATAAACACAGGAGCACAGAGCATGCACAAAAAAAACAAGGGGACAAGGATACTGTAAGCCAGCTGTGGAAAATACCAAGGCCATTTACTGAGGAGAAGAACGTACAAATTACTCATTAATGTAATGATCAGAAGTAAAAAAGGTTATTGGGTCAGGCTCTTCACCTCTCACCGCCATAATTCACAAGTAAACCTTTTCAGTAAATCCCTAGTTTTTCTTGAACAACATTTATACTCTTTCCAAGAAGGTGGACGCACAGCTTACCTCACCAGAAACACTCTACACACTTGCTGTACCAATATGGTTGGCAAGAAGAATATTATTTCTTTAGAATGATTAATCTATGTGCTGTCTTTGTCTTAACTGCTGGCCATAATTAATAAATGACATACAAAACAGACGGAATGAGTATTACTAAGCCAGCTTTATTTTTTTTTTAAGCAGCAGCTTAAATGCCAAACCCTGGACAGAATTCAAAGCCAGGATGAAGAAGCCTTCCATTCTCTCAGAGGGTCCATTAAAATTATACAGCACCCACCCGTGAAAAAACCCAAACCAAAACAAAAATCAACCTTGCACACAGCTTACCAGATTAGTTTTCAGGAACACTCAAGCATAAAATTTGAGAATCCCGTCAATGCAACAAAGTATTTGATAGCATATTCTGCCTTATTCTAAAGGTGGATTATTTTCCCTTTTTTCACTTTTATTTATACATTAAGAACACACACCTGTAAGTCACTTGCCATATCTCCACGTAAAATGGATATACAGCCCTATCAGGTCCAGACTGAGGGAAGCATTCGGGACAGCCATTATGCACCAGCTCACATCCACACTCAACACAAGTCCAGCTAAAATGAATTATGTGTTCCAGGTTTTCATGAATCAATGCCTCGAAGAAGCTTTAGCTGCTTGATTAATCAAGAGGCAGTTCTGCCACTCTTCACCTAATCGGATCTTGCCACTCATGGCTCATGTTGAGATTTATTTTGCTTCAAAGTACTTTCACAGGTACCAGGATTACAATGAAATTTGGTTCCACTCCCCGCTGACTACAGCTGCTAGAACCCAAACCTTCAACTTGTGCCCCATCCTGCGCCCACCTGGTAGACACTGGGTGAAAATAAACGGAGCTCCTCAAGGAGCAGTGTACTGTTCAGTGTCAGGGATGGTATCACAGCAGAGCTCTTCATGGGCTTCAGTTGAAAAGTGATATCTGGGAGTAAAGTACTATTGCTTTTTCATCCAGTCTTTGGTATATGACTTCTAATGATCCCCCTCTTTCTTTTTTCGTAGCTTTAGTCAGGCTTCTGTAGGCTTTCATGAGGCTTCTTAAACATGAGCGCAAATTTTTTTTTGCCCCATCTGACTTTTAAATCCTCCATGAGTTATCCCAAGGGCAGATAAAGATTATTTGGCTCTAGAACCAATTCATTCACACCTTCTGTCTGCTGGGAAAGAGAGAAGGGAGAGGAAATAAAATAGAAACTGAAAAGTGAATTTCTAATATAATTTAGAATAATTGGGTCCTACTACATCTATGGCAGAAACAAGAAGCTATTTTAACCATTCAAAGGCATCTTTTAATTAAAATGACATTTCTACCCAAAAACTTTTACCTACTGTTTGTGCAATTAAGAGCAAAGGTAACTACGAAAAATTAAGGATAAGATTTTTTTCCCCAGTTCACAATTTCTTTCTTTTAGTTTGTACATTTAATGATTTCTAGTTGGTACCATTCTACACTCGGATGTCTTCATGGACTTTTCGGCAAACAACCAGTTTCTTTGCACAGGTCTTTTGCAGAAGGGAGAAAAACTTTTTAAGCAATGAAAGAATAAGGGATGAGAAAAGTTACCAGGGTTTGAGGAAGTGAGAAACGCAGTATGTGAAGCTAATTACAATTAATTACTAGCTTTCAGGTCCGTATCAGTGGTGTTCTTTCTATTTTAACTGCAGCAGCAAATCATTACATATTTATCCATGGGATGTCACCAGGTCACAGCGAACAATCAGCGAGGCCACTACACCCAGAACTAAACACTCATAAAAAAGAGACCTATAATATCATCTGCATTTGCATAACACCAATATGGAGTACTATAAGATCTACTTGCAAAACAGTTGTTGAATCAAGCACAAACAATATTTGTTTCTTTTTTTCCTGCAGTATTTTCCTTCGCAAGTCTTAATAACGAATCTTTTATTCTGACTTGTAGGCTCCTGACTGCCAAGATAAGGTTACAACTGTGAGTTTGTCGAGTCTGCTTAATCTTTCTGTCAAGCAAAACAGTCTGTAGAGTCATTCCAGATGTGGAGACAAACAAAGCTGCAAACATAACCGCAACTTGTTCTGCTACTTGAACACTGCTGCGAAAGAATCTGCCCACCATTGGTCAAGATCAAAAACCCACTGCTAAATAAACAAGACCCGGTGGACATATCGGAGTGGGAAGATGCAACTAAGCCTTCAGGCAGTGCTTGTTTCTGGCCTCAGAGTTTAACAGGAAAACTTGCCTCCAGGTTTGAAGGCATCCATGCATACAGAGTGAGATTCCGTGCCCACCATAACGCACACTGAGCTTGTAACTCACGCTGACCTCAGCCCGGTTGGAATGAGGTTTCACTCCTACATTGTCAGGTATTTTCCTCCCAAGCACAGGATCACTGCTTATACTAAAAACTCTCCTTGTGAGGAATTTGAGAGTTATCCACCTTCTGGGGCAAGTCACCCCTCACCCCCGCAGCACCCAGGTTCACCAGGGGAGTCCCCAGCACCCCACCAGCTAACATTGAACAAGCAGGCTGAAGCTGCCAGTTCTCAGCTTCTCTAACACAAGAGGCAAATCCCATAAACCTCAACCGACAGAGTACTTTTCAGACAAGTGACCTTTTCCTTCCCATTTCATCCCATAAGTGACAATTAAACCCAATGTTCATGTAAAAGAGCTCAGTTATAGCAAACTGAGATAGAAAGTTAAAGCTACCACAGTTTCTGTGCTCCCACATATGGAAACTAGATGTAAATGAGGTGCTAGGAGCACCCCTGTTCTCTGAGGCCGCAGAGTTCAGCCCTTAGTGCACGGGCTTTGTTCAAAGCCAGCTCTGCAGGGAACATGCCAAAACTTCTGAATTTCAGCCTCAATCTCAAACTTCAAGCGAGTGGCTTCTCAAGTCTGGGAGAGCTTCCAAAAGTGGAAGCTCCCATGACACTACGGCTTTCCATTAGTAACATTCACAAGCAGAGAAAGGAGAGTGAGATTTAGAGAAAAAAAGCCCATAAAACTCTCAACTTTTTTCATTATTTCAATTCATTTACATAGTTAGTATGTGTAAACACGTGGAAGATTATACATATAGCAAACAAAATAATTTTTGCACTTTTTTTTTTTTTCCTCACATGGTAGATTAAAATACTGAACGGTAATAGCAAAGATGGATGTGGAAAGCCTGAGAACAGAAACACCTCGGTCTTTCCAGTATCTTGTACGACAGGTTATGTATGCAATCTTCCATAATAATTCAACCCCTTCTTAAAAATAAGAATGGACTCACTACCTTCACGTTCTGAAACTTTTCTAGTTCTTCTTAGTTATGTGATAAAAGATACCATGAAGTGTTTCAGAATGTTGCATCTAGTATGCTGGTTTCTGAGCGTGCACACGATAGACCTCGTATTCAGTGGTCTAATAAACATCACGGGATAGGTTTTCTTTAAAGTTCAGACATGGCTCTACAGCTTTTTAGCCGGTGGTTATCTCAGTGGAAAAATTTTAATAGACATGCGTGTGTGTGTGCATAAAGCAACACAGGTTTAAGAGAACATCATCAGACAAAACAGGAATAGTGCGGGTTATAGGATAGCAGGAGAATATTAAGAAGATGCGGATATTTACAGAGATTCTTCCTTGGTACCGGGAGGTGGGGGAAAGACCTATTTCTGCATAGAACCTTGCAACTTTTGCCTGTGCATCCCTTTTCACACCTTGCCCAAGTTGGCCACACCTATCACTTGGGAGCCTGGGCTGGCCAGCAAAATCCCCCCTGAGGGCTACCATGAGGGCACACAAATGCCCGAGAACTCTGTAAGCAGTTTGAGGTTTAGTTTAATTTTCTTTTGGTTTTGTTTTAAAGTCTAATCTTTTAAAGTCTTTTCTTTTAAATTCTATCTGCAGAAACTTGGTATATGTTGTGACTTGTAACATGTTACCTTCATTGTGCTATGCTGTCACTGTCACTACGTCAGAGAACGCCACTGTATGGCACACAACTGATTCCTGCTGATTGTTCCTGAAGTTCTGACATTGAGCTTTATCACCACGTTCCTGCAGCATCCCACCAAAGACAGTGTATTCCCTGATGGTTGTGTGCGCCATATAGAACGGGAAGCTCAAAGTCTTCAGCAGGCTTCATTTCAAAGTTAGAAAAACTTTGTGAAATACAAGCACTGCAGAGCACACAGCGACAGCTGTATAGTCTTTGCTAAGAATTTACAGTGAAAAGAAATATTCCTAGAATATACTGATGTATAATGATGATATATACTGATGTATCAAAGATACTTTCAGAATGAACAAATCAACAAAAAAGCCTTTAAGGCAGACATCACTGAATGGCAATGAAGTTACACTACTGGGCATTTTCTTTCCTCTGGACAGGACTGGTATCACAGCCTGGTTGGTATCACCTGAAACTCCCAAGCCTGAGACCTTATTTTCAGTTCTTCACAACTTTATTTGTGGGTTGAAATTTTCCGACCCCGAAAGCATGTGAGTAAGATGGGAGTTCAGCAAGGGTTACTGAGAAGGCTAAGTGAAAGAAATGGGATTTGAACAAGATAAGAGAGAAGAGATGAGATAGGAAAGAAGTTGAATGAGTCCCAACTGGGGATAATAAACAGAAAATCTGTGCCCACTAATGTAGCTTGAAATGAAACCCAAGATTGTTCTGTCACACCATTTTTTTTCCCCTATCAGCACATCAGCTGTTACATCCTCTTACATTGCTTGGCCTGAGAAAGAGCAACCTACAATTGCTATCAGTTATTCCATCACATCAAGACAGAAGTCCGTACAGCTAATCTTGAGATTCAGACTTGATCACGACCTACACTGGTGTCAATGTGATCCTACAATAGAATTCCCATGTACTTTAAAATTAAAAGTTTATGTGTGGATACAAAGCCATAGAGTTTGTTACACGAATATCAGTACACCTCCTAAGCCTAAAACAGAAACCTTCCGGAATGCCAGAGATGAGTTTGCCTCAACAATGTGATTTTAGGTCTCTCTGCATACGCACAAAGACTTATTTTTAATTACAGGCACAGAACAGTATTTTTTCTTTCCATGTAATTCTTCCTTCAGCTTCTGCACAGGAGAATGTGATCTGAAGAACCACTGTTCATTTCTAATGAAAAGATAATTGTCTTTCCCTCCTGTTAAGTAAATGTAGTGGATGTAGTCATAGAGGCTTGCGTGAAGGGAAGAGGAGAGCTAATACGGATGATCCGGAGTCCATTTTTGCCTCTGCCAACGATTTCCAATGAGACACCTTGCAAGTCATTAAACAAAACTCTTGGAGATTTGAAGACTGCCTAGGAGTTTGTGGAGACAACGTATAAGTAATATGAAGAGAGCAGTTCCCTCAGGAGAGCCGATCCTAGCTTGCTCCCCTTGACTGACAGATCTGCCATGCTTCCTGAACGGTGAAAACAGAAACATAATCCTTACTTCTGGAATAGTTTAAAAGCATGAAAAAACAGCTTAAAGGAATACCCATATATCTTTGGTTTTCCCCAAAACGAGAGAGAGAGAGAGAGAGATGCTTTGCTCTTCAAAGGACTAAGAATATGGAGAGCAGCCTGACATAAAGAATTGGCTTGAGAATAAAAGAAAACTGAGTAGAGTCACCAGCCTACAGAAAAACCCAAATAACAGCTGGAATTCACGCTGAGTGCCTGGCACTGGACACCTAGTCCTTGATTCTCAGACACACCTGCAGCCCCAGGTATAGTAAACCTGATTCAAAATTTCTTACAAATGCGTGGCTTGACCCATCGCATAGCATATTTGCATGATTAGAGGGTTATTTCTTACGTGTTCATCAGCTCATGCTACTTACTCCCTGTCTGCAGTCGATCTCTGCATATGCTGTGAAAATTATTGTCATCATAGATCAAAGATTATGCCTCCAAAAGACAGAGTGAGCAGGAGGGGGAGGAAAACTCTCAGAGAATATGGATTGCATCAATATCATATAAAGTGAATTCAGTAATAAAGAATGAAAGATTTGGTAAGTATGACCAAAGACAGACATCCAACAGAAGCAGAGAATGAATCACTGCTTTTTAATTTTTTTCTTCCCTTAAATGTTCTTGTTTCTTACACCAGATATTATAAGTCAATGAATACATTTAATTCTCTTCAAAAAATGCCTTATATTTTATAACAAAAGAGCTTATTTTAGTTAGGGTCGGGGAAAATTTGATGGTTCAACTAAACCACCCTTTAGTATACTGGTCTTACTAACTTTCAGTCACTCGTTTGACGCAAAGAAAGTTTTTTTGGTAACTCCTTGAAAAGGCACCAGGTTGTCAATTTTTAAGCTGTCAGGCTTGAACAGTGTATACATACAACAGAATCTGTGCCTTATTATAGTAATATCCAGCAGCGTTGCTAAAATAAAGGTCCTCTGGCAATACTTTTACAATTACTCTGCACTTTCATTCCTTTTCAGTCTTAGATACTGCTGACTCAGACTCTATTTAACCACATATTCTAAAGAGTTTTTCGGGGAAAAAGTATCAGTTAAAACCAGCATGATTTTATATTTTCATAAGTTTTTTCCTCTGTATTTATTTTATTTTGCTGTTAAAATTTTGATAGTGTCCACACAGCTGGTTTTTATGACAAATCTGTGCTTTTTTCTTTTTCATATATATAATATAAATCCTAGCCAGACCTCTTTGTTCCTGGACATGAAATAGCTGCTTCTTTTCTGCAGCTGTGGATGTGGTGAGCAGCAAGTTACTCGAAGTAATGTCGGGGAGTCATCCCCAGGTGGCCTCGGCTGCTCGACCTGTTCCTGAGCTGCAGCCTGCCTGCATTCCCTCATTTCCACCTCTCAGAGCTGCATCCTACATCCCTAACCACAGCAAGATCTCAGACTGTGGTTTATATAGTCTGCAGGGTGACAATCCTTACCCTAGAGTTACAATATTCTGTTAAGTCTCATTTAAAAAAAAAAAATTTAAAAAAATCAATTTTAAATAAAATGGGAGTTATAGTTTCAATAACACGATGCCTATTAAACAATAACAGTTCTGTTGTATCTGAATTTCAAAATTAAACCAACCCAGCACAGCATAAACACAACTATACTATGCACAAGCATACACCAAGGACTGTTTTGACTCTGAACAAGTTACCTGAAAAAAAAACCCTGTTACATTTAAAACCAATAAAAACCAATACCCACATAAGCACGTAGAATCCTCACTCAGTTCAGTCACACGATGAGTTCATGACTCTATTCGTATTCTTAAAGAAAAGCTTAAGAGTTCATAGGGGAGTACAAAAAATTACTGTTTACACATTTCCTCAGTGGTACTATTAGTAAACATTTATTCAACCCAGAACTTTAAAAATACAGTTTACATCTCCCCGTGTTTATTTACTTTTTGAATTCCTGCTCTAACAATGAAGAAAACCACCCTGGGAACTCAGTTTCCTTTCACTTATTAAAGTAAGTTCCACACAGCATTACTGCGTATTTTTGTCTGAAGACACTGGAATGAGTGACATTGTGCAAAAGCAGATTTTAAAAAATAATTCTTTGATTACAAAGAGATCACTGCCTGACTTAGATCTCTTCAGAGACCTCTCAGCAAACTGCTCCATTTGAGGCTATTTTAGGCAGCATACCACAGGCCTGTACAACACGTCAGCGGCAAATATCACACTTAGATGTCAAAATGCTTCCCAAAAGGAGAGGTCACTCCACCTTGGAAGAGGTTTTGGTGTCAGAAACAAGGGTCCTACCTTCAACAGCTCCGACTACTGCTCCGTGATGAGCTTTACTCCTGCATCCAGCCACCTAGGTTGGACTTGCTGAAGTAAAAGACCAGATGAAGTTGAGCGATCATTCAGCTCAGAAAAAAAAAAAAAAAAAAAAAAAAAAGCCCAAAACCCCAGCAAGGTCATCAAGACAACATCAAGGACAGGAAACTCCTGGCTGTGACGCTGGTGGGAAGGGAAAAGGCATCTAAGTGGGACGGATTTCAGGGGAGCTGCTTAACCTGCTGTGCAAGGGTGGGCAGAGAGGCTCGGCTCTTTTGTCTGTTTTGTCTGCCCTGAAAGGTTTCAGCCTTCGGTGGACTCCTACCAGGGTGGGTTTGGAAGGGATGGGAGGAATTGCAGGAATGCTTAATGGCAGCAAACCAGAGGAACCGGTTCCAGTCCCGACTCCCAGCCTACCACAGGCTCCCCAGGAGTTCATCGGCCTTAACTAAACACCTTGTGCCACCCTCTGCCTGGAAAACTCACTACAAAATAACGAGGTGACCATCGCTCGGACATCTGGGAAGGTGGGAATGGAAGTTTCACACACAACATGAATTCAGCCCCTTGTGCACGCTGACACAGATGTTAACCATGCACCAAAAATCTGATGCTACACACATAGGAAGTGTGCTGAAAAGTGAACAAATACATATAAATACCTAGGTAGCATGCTGAAAAGTGAACAAATACGTATAAATATATAGAAAGAGTGCTGAAAAGTGAACAAATACATATAAGTACGTAGGAAGTGTGCTGAAAAGTGAACAAATACGTATAAATACATAGGAAGAGTGCTGAAAAATGAACAAATACATCTAAATATGTAGGAAGTGTGCTGAAAAGTGAACAAATACGTAAAAATATGTATTACAATGGGGGTGCCAAATTAATTTTCAAAGGACTAGTAAGAAGGAGGACGAAAGAAAACCCTAAAAGCACAAGATACCGATACATAGCTAGAGATGTTCTTTAAGTGATATTTTATAGCTTGAATCTCCATCACACACTTAGTGTCATCTCTACCCCCTTTTCTGTGTTTCTCGTGCGGTTTTGTATCGATGCGAGCTCCAATTCTGCAACGGGACTCACAGACACTTTTTGTCCTGTGAAGTTCTCTCATGAAGTCAAAGCACGAGTTCACCTGCCTACCATCAAACCCAGCAAACTGCCACGTATATTCTCAACACAGGGAATTTTACTCACACTTGCACAAAGAGCCACAAAACAGTTCTCAGACCGAGGGGTACGCACCGGTGTAAAATAACAGCCTCATACCTGTTACCGCATAAACCGGGCCCTAGTTGTGACCTTTGAATCGTATTATTGTGGTAAAGAGTAAAAATTACAGCGCCCGGCAGAAAGGCCGCAGGGCCAGCCCGCCTGGCTGGGGTGAGCTGGGCGCAGGGTGGCGCAAAATGGGGTCTGAGGAGGGGGGTACCCCAGCCCACCCCGCGGGCCGTTCTCCCGTAGCCAGGGCGGTTTTCACCCGACGGGCAGCGCCGCGGGCTGTCAGGACGAGAGGCAGGGACTCACCTGTACAGCTCCACGCACACACAGAGCCCCGGGGGCCCGCCTGGGCCGCTCTGCCCCGCCGCCCCGGAGCCCCCCCCGGGCGGTCAGTCAGTCTTTCTCCCCCCGCTGCTTCCACCGCCCCGAGGGGAAGGAGCCGGGGCGCAGCGGGACCCCGGGGACAGACAAACCGCGGCCCCCCCGCGCCCTCCGCCGGGCCGGCCTCGCGTGCC
>NW_020799092.1:27557992-27644059 GCF_003259725.1 Athene cunicularia
TGCAGGGCGGCGGCTTTTCGGGCAAATGCGGGGCTGTCGGAGCCGCAGCACGGCCCCGGCCTTTCGGTTTCGTTTCCCTGGGCAGGAGGAGGAGGAGGAGGAGGAGGAGGAGGAGGAAGCCGGCCGCGGGGCGGCGGTGCCCCGGCCCATGGCCCCCCGCAGGCCCAACCGGGTGGGCCGAGGCGGGGAAACCAGATCAAAGCAAGATGTGGGAATTCGTCTCTTTGTACCGCCTCTGAATGACTTTAGGAGGAAAACGATCCAATTCTTGATCATCGCCCAGGAGCGATGCCCACCCAGACTGACAAAGCGCTCCCCTTTGTAATTCCTTCCAGGGAGGTAGAGAAGAGGGGTCAGGTGTGGCCCTTCGCTGTGAGCGCTATTTTCCAGTCACCCTGACCAACATTTACCCTTTTCAGGTAGGTTTTTTTTACAAGTCTGTGACACCAGCAGCTCCTCTAGGTCTACCCCAAGCGTCCCCATACGGTTAGGAGAGTCAGCATCCTGGCAAAAGACCCCAGGTTGATGTTTTGTCCCACAGTTTCCCTGAGATTGTGCCATTTTCTTTATATTCCCTCAAACCCACGCTGGGAAATTGTCACTGCCAGTAGAAGGGTGGGAAGTCAGCCGAGATAAATCAACGCAAGTTAAAAAAAAAGGAAGGGGGTGTGTGTGTAAAAACACAATTAGAGGCACAAGGATGCCCCCTCACTACCTCACTGAGTCACAAATTGCCGGATACTTCCACTGCTCCGGGAAAATCCTGCCAGATTCGCCTTCCCCAGCTTCTGCTGGTGGCTACTGTCAGAAATGGGGGCTATGGGAGGCAGGGACTGACTCGGTCCAACTGCCCTTACAGCCCTCGTGCTGCCTTTTCCAGACGGAAATTGGCTCGCTGTGGACTCACTCCTGCTTCCGAGTGATTCATTCGTGCTGTATCTTCATTTTCTGTCCATCCGGAGGAGCCTCCTCCTCACCCCACTTTACTACAATTAATAGGAATTTCTGCTAAGTGCACAACTTTGTATTCCCACTATTAAATTGCATGTCGTTTCTCTTTCTCCTGTCCACAGACTCATCCAATTCTTTCCACAGGGTATTCCAATCCTTTTCTGTTGTAACAGCAGGTCCTGGGTTTATGTCATCAGCAAATTTCATTAGCACACTCATGATTTTTCTGCCAAGGTCACTAATAAAATTTTAACTAAGATTAGTTCTGAGATCAGTCCCTACGGAACTGCATTAGTAACCTCCTTCCATCTAGTTTCCCTTTCAGCACACACTATTGTCCTTACTTTTCATTTCTTACATTCATCCGCATCTCTCCATCTTAATTAATATTTTCTCGCATGGCATCCTCTCAAATGTTTTATTGAAGTCCAGACAGATTTGATCTACCGTATTTTCATTGTTTGAGAAAATGATTTATCAGACAAAGATACTGGCTTCGGCTGGTGTGTTCTATCTTTGGTGAAGTCCTGCTGCATTTTAACTAGTTTTCCATATACCTCCACATCTTTAATTAGTTTTTCCTTCAGCGTTTTTTCTAAAGCTTTGTGTACTAATGAGGTCAGATAAAAAGAGCCTGTAGCTGCTTGGATCACTCTGGTTTTTCACCAAGCACAGGTCCCACACAAAAGTCAACAGACTTTCCAGTGTCTTTCCTGGGCTGCTGTGGCTGCTAGGTCTGACCTGAAATTAAGGCACAGCATGCCTGTGATTGATCTGAGACTAACTCCTCGGGCCGAAAAAGCCAAATGTAATTTTTTACTTCAGAGCCCACCTCACGGGTCTCTTCTGCAAAACCATGCATTCAGATTGCCTAGTTCCTATATTTATTTACAATCATACCTTTGAGATTTTATGTCCGCAGCCTGAATGTTCTGGCATTGCTTTGCACCTACCTCTTTTCTCTTTCAAATGCATTTCTTGATGTTTGTATTTTTATTGTATTAACATTTTGTCTGCAACCCAAGAAGAAAAGTTGAAGAACACTGCTTCTACTTTCCTCTTTATGAATAGGTCCAGTCAGTGGCTTTAGAACAAATCTTAGTATTTTAAAACAAAAATCATTCCGCTCGCCTCCAATTGCACGCCGACTGCCACCTCAAAATGAGATGTAGAAGTGAAGCTCATGAGTGAACAAGGGTTAAGTTTGTTCTACAGAACCCAGAGAGAGCTTTTTTGTCTAGCATTAGTTTGGTCTGAAACGAGATCTCTTTCCATGGGCTTTTCCACTTTCTTAAATAGGTCCAAACTGATGTGAGACTCCACCTGCTTTTTCCAGATGGAGGAGACCATGGTGAGGTCTTTGCTGAGGGTGACATTTAATTCCTCAGAGCAGTAGCACAAATGGGAGGGGAGGAAGGCAAGTCCAGATTTTTGGCTGGACTGCTGTACTTCCAAATCCTCCATCCAGCATGAAACTCTCCCCTCTTGTACCTCAGCCCCTCTGCATCCTTTTGCATGTCAGAATAAGCAGGTTGTTCAGAGACAGCTTTACACGGACCCCATCCTATGGCACTGAGCCTCAGTTTGTGAAAGAAAGGTGGAAGAGGGGAGCTTTCAGTTGCTGACATCTTCTGAGCAGCCAAATTCAAATCAGAGCAGCGATGACCATAAAGACTGTAGGACTGTTGCTGGAAGACTTGGGTGCTATCTCAGCTCTTCATCATCTCCTGTTGGCAGAATGCCTGCGCAAGGTGTAAATTGCTTGTCTTACTTTATCTGCACTGGTAGACAATCAGTATTCCGTAGGTAGGATCTAAAGCTAATTACAGCCTATGGTCACAGAAAGCAAGTTTTAATGATTAAATAGTAGAATAACATTAGGCTGCAGGTTTTTACTTGGTAAAAAGATCCCCTCTGTTTTCTCTCTAGGTTTGCATGGTGGCTCTCTAAGATAAGACTCAACACTGAGGCCAGCTGACCTTATGCAAACTGGAGGAAAGATCAACAGAAACAGCAAGGTTATGTTTTCGAGGTAAGGCTGTGACATCTCACCAGGCTAAGCTTAGTAAGTCAAGCAACCTTTTCAGATTCAAAATAAGAGAGCACTATACAGGAGGGTGTACCCAGTTTGGCTCTACATTGTGTATATATCTGAGCTTTTCATTCCATACGAACCAGAAACAAACGTGTGCTATTTGTCATCTTTAAATCCGTAACAGGTTCACTTAAGGAACATAATTCACTATTGTTGAAATTCGCTTTAGAGAAAGTTGCAGATGAGAGCCCCTTAACGCAAAATGACTTAATATGGGGCACTGTGTCTTTTTATTTATGATGTGTAATGTATCAGTTACCACGGCGAATGCAACATAAATACACGGATTCAGTGGAACCTCCAGTATTCTCAATGCATCTCTAATTTCTAAAATAGCAGTGCAGTACTACTGTATGGATAATAAAGCAAAAACATTAATTTAAAAGGCGAGAAGAAATTCCTGTTACACCACTTAGAGTTAAAAAAAAAACCAAAACAACAACACGTCAATAAAAAAGAATTGCTTGGTTTCTGGTTTTGTTTCTATAATGCTACCCCCATTCAGGCAACTTGTCAGAGCCTTTCATTGCTACAAAATAGAATTGAACGCCAAAGGAAAGCTGCGAGATTTAAGGGACTGAAGAGTTGTTTGAATTTTGTTTTTCCTCTCCATTGCTTTCACACATGTTTATGAACTCACAGTTGGATTTCCTCAAACAGGAAATTCCACGGTAATTATCATTAGTGAGCTATGGTAATAGCAGTCCCGTGAATCCACAGGCTCTTTTCAAAGTCATTCCCTTTTCAAGGAAATAACCACTAATATGGGGTAAATCCTCATTTGCTGGGTTGGTGTCACTGCATTTAGCAGAAAAAAAAAATTACCCTGGCAAATCATCCATACTCTTCTTTCGGACAAGCTTATTATGAGGCATAGAATAAGTGCAAGAGTAGCGTGGTGTGACCCACAAGTACTACTGAAGCACTGCTCTACAAATACATTTGTTGCTTTAGTAGATAATGTAAACAACAGGCAAAGTGAGCCTGGCTGGTAATTCCTGGAGGGCAAAGATAAGTAAGGATTAATGGAGAAAGATTACAGATAGGGATTTTTCTGAGGAACATCTTCCGCAAGCACAGGCTTCAGACAGCAGCACACTGGCCCCAAGCAGGGGTCCACCCAGCCGAGGCCCTGCCTCTCAACACGTGCCAGGTGTGTCAGTAAAGCCTCCGACTTTCCAGAAGGAAGACTGTTACACAGCCTGTCCCTCATGAAGATTTTTAACAGAATCCATAAAAGATCTGCCCTTCAACCAAAGCGTGAAATTTAAATCCCTTTCTAAATTTTTTAGCAGCTGATGAACAACCTCAAAATCAAGATATTGTCATCGTTTTTCATCAGCCCTTGGTTCAGAAATCTGTTCATGAGTTTCCTTCTACCTCAACTTCAGCATCTACCTGAATTACACCTAAGGCAATGACTTAAACTTTGCTTTCTGACATGAGATCATTAATCAGAATTTGTTCCCAAGCGATGGACCAAGAAGATT
The DNA here is from genome assembly GCF_003259725.1 of Athene cunicularia. Classification (NCBI taxonomy): domain Eukaryota; kingdom Metazoa; phylum Chordata; class Aves; order Strigiformes; family Strigidae; genus Athene; species Athene cunicularia. The sequence continues at coordinate 27,562,529 of NW_020799092.1, forward strand.
CAGGTTGTTTCAAGTCATGAACTGCTTCAGTCTGAATTTCTACCAAAGCTTTCCATCAAGAGCATCCCTCTCAATAAGCACAACTTAAAAGTGTGACTCTGAGAGCAGTTTCTGCATAAAAGGACATTATTATCATCAGAACAGAACTGAGAACAGAGTTCTTCCCAAACCAGTTCCCAATGCAAATAAAAGAGTGAACTGTAGAATCAGCACATATGGCAGTAGATTTTTATTAATTGGTTAACAGCTCCAATAACATAGATGCCTACACATCAAAGTCATGTAAACAGAGCTCAATCACCATATGGAACTAGACCAAGATGATAATGGGCAACAAAGCACGGCAATCCTATTCATGTTCCATATGGCTTCTGTTGACTTCTATCTATTATGCTGAAAATTCTCGGTACGCTGTTATGGAGTACCGTGTTTTGCTTTTCAGAATGGATGTATGAAATTAGGAATCCAAGCGTACTAGCAATGGCCCAAAAATATAGAAATTCTGTAAAGAGAATTTAAACTGGATTTTTAAATTTTTTTTTCTTATATCAGTGTCATGCTTGCTTGAACCCTACTTATTTTTTTTCTATTTGACGAACTTAGTTAAGCTAAATCTTACTACACTACCAGAAGAGCCCCTTCTGCACCAGTCGATCAGGTCCTGTTGTTATAGCACAATCACTGCAATATTGAACCTTAGGAGAGAAACACAAAGGCTGCTGGCAGCAAATACAAGCTAAAGGTCTTTATTTACCCATTCCTTTATCTGCACCATTCCAAGTGTAGAGTACAACATAGATTATTTTCCTCTCTAGCAAGACAAATGGATGTAGATTCTTATTCCACGGTGAAAAGGATAGAAAGACACAGACACTTTGAGGAATTCACTAGGGGGAAACAAATCACTATTGTGAAAAGCCTGATGCTTTTCCTGCTTTCAGCTTGAACACATATATTATTTGGAGCTAATAATTAACAGTTCGGACTTTTCAGACAGATGTGCTAAGTACACCTTTTGAAAATCAGGCACAGAAGATGGCCCTTGCAGAGTGAATTGCCGAGGCGATGTAAGTGCTTTTCCGACTGACATGGGGGTACAATCAAAGCACAGTGGCTTTCAGGTCCGAGACTCCGTGACTAGGGGGAAGAGATGAGGAGAAAGCAGAAAGAGCCTTCCATCTAGTGGAAGCTTTTTTTTTAACAGCTGATTCAGAACCGTCTGCAGTTTTAACAGTGAGTTCAGTCTAGTCATCCCCACTCGCAGAGCCCTGTGCTTCTATCACAGCACAGAGCTATGGAGCAGGGTGCTCCACTGATGCACCATCCAGCCTCAAACCACTTTCTCACCTTGCCCAACACGCACAAAACTCCTATTAATCAGTCAGCGTTCCAGTCTAAATTATTTCAGAAATGAGGTGTGGGGAGCACGGTCTTGCCTTTCTTTTTCTTCCTAAAATAGGGAAGGGATTTGAATGGCAAAACCTATTTGAAATTGGAGCTTTCCTTCAGAAATTGAGAAGGGCCTAGAGGCTGGCTGTTGAACCGCATCTTTATACACTACTGGACCATGTCTCCTGGTTGGTTTAAGTGCTACTGCCCACTGCTTTTGTCATTTTGACTGGAGTGTTGCTGATTTTTTAGCTGGATCAAAGGCAGTTTGATGTCTGGTGTCCAAAGTATGGGAAAGAGCAAGTGAAAACAGGGCATCTGCTGTTTGGGAATCCACCGTCTATGAAGCAAATGGGTTTTCCATCCTCCTACTGCGAAAAATGAGGTGAGACAACACCCCTGGCAGCAGAACTGGTCTGCAGTGCAGGATGAAGGAGGCATCACATGCAACTACCACAGCTAGTACCGTATCCCCAGAGTTAACATCAGTGGCCCACACGTTCATTCATTTTGACTCAGATCTGGTGCCTTTCCTACGGTTAAGTCAAAAGAAGGTAGTGCTGCTTCTCTCCTCCACGACCTTGTAAATCTGAAGTGTGTACCTGCAAAGGATTACCTCCACCTGGCAAGGCACAAAACCCCCCTGGTCTACACCATAAACACACAGCACTGGGCTTTTTCCTCTCTCCCATCAATGATAGTCTTCTGAACAAAAGGCAGCAGAGGACTTGCATGCTTCATTTCCCTAAACAGATTTATAAACCACAGCAGCACCCTAGCAGGTGCTGAGGTTTGAAGTCTCCCATTTGCCTTTTTTTTTTTTTGTTTTCCTTGAGCAAAGGCAGCTGGTGAACTATAGGGAAATTGCAAACTTTTAAAGAAAGGGCTTAATCCACCATCTGAAATTCACAGAAGCATTAAGTCATTATTCAAATGAAAAGCTGCTTTTAGCCATTAACATATTTTTGTCAACAACAAAAAAAAGCAAGATGCTGATATGAGGGGAGGTATGTGCATTCTTATTTATATGGTAATTGAATGGTCAGGGAGTTTGCCTGTTATTTTCTTAAGACATGGTATGCGTCAATTAAAACTATGTTGCTCTACTCTTCTAATGGAACCTGGCACCATTAAGAAATCTTTTTTTCTTCCTAAGATGTGATGGGGAAAGAGGCATTGAAAGTCAACCAATTTATGCAACCTACTTTGTAACATGATTGCTGGCTTTTGCCTTTCTACAGACAAAGCAAAATTAATAATTCTTCTCTGTAACAAGTGACAAGAGAATTATTTCCGTCTATCAAACCCATCCTAAATAGGAGTAAGAATATTGCTTCCCCTCCCATAAATTTGCATATTTAGAGTGTTCTTAGTAAAATCTGGCGCGTTATAATTCAATGGCTCATAGTCTTTGTCAATCAGGCTTCTTTCAAGAGTGAAAATATTTTTAAAAGCCAGCGTACAACTGCAATTCTCTTTCGTCCAAGCAGCACATGTTGTAAATCATGGTGCAAAAAAACTCCGGCTGCGTTTTAGATGGGCTGAGTTCCGCTGATGCTGGCAGTCCTCTGGTTGGCCTGAGCTGGGTCTGAGAAGTCCAGCAAGCTCCTCTCCAAATGCACCGTTAGCAGAGATAACTGTCAGTGCTCCAGAAGTACCCTGAGAGAACACCTCTTACCACTGTGTATCGTTTTAATACCCTCGGTTCATCACTCAAGCTGGAGCTGCTGCTTAGTGTTCAAGCCAAGGGAGCCATCCGTCACCGGTTTATGCCTACCTGTCTCTCAATTTATGCAAATTCCCCAGGGCCTCACCAAAACGAAACCAAAAAGACAAATCACTACCCAGTGGTGTGGGATTATTAGCATTTTTTGCTGAACGTGCTTGCACATATGGAGTTAGCTTTCCTACCCATGCAGCCTCAGCCTGAAGAGGGGCAAGCTGAGGCGCAGGCGGGTGAATACTTCAGGGCTATCAGGAATTGCAGAGGTCAGAACCATCATTTCTGAAGGGGTTGTTGCAGAGAAGATGTGAACCACTCCACAGAAATTTCTAAAAGGTGAATTGCCTAAATCTCAAAGTAGCACGTCTGGATAACAAAGGTAATACAAAAGGACAAAGCTCAGCCTCACAGGCTGTCCAACACCCATCTGCTCTGGACAATTTTCCAGCATCCCGTGATAAGGGAATGTCAGAGCAGGAGCATGGAAGATGAATTGCACAAGCACTTGGTATGCTAAGCACAAGACCAGTCCCTAAAAGCAGACTCTGTAATCCTGAAGGGGAGAGTATCTTCCCAAATAAATTTGCACACTATCTATATGATGCCTTGATCCTATCACAGTTTTGGCTGTGGATCATCTTTCTGCAAATGTAATCTGGAGATTTTAGATTTGGGAACGATTGGGGTATTTTGGCAGCTCTCGTTTTCTGATACGTGTGAAAAGTAACACAGTATTTACAAAACCCAGTGATGCTGTCATACAAGTTCTCAAATTTGTATCCTACCTGCAGTGCCCTCAAGCATGTAAATTTTTTAATTAAAAAAGAGTTAGGGTATTCAGAAGACAAGCAGCATTCGTAAGACAAGGGAATAGATGTACTTAAAGCTAAATAACATGAGTTGGCCAAAGCAATGCTAGGCAGTCTGATCTTGTAACTGCACAACTAAGATAATGGGGAGCATAAGAGTGTGACTGATCAGCAGACAGACTGACCTGGATGATAACTGTAATCCGTCAGTGAACTAAAAAAGGACCAAGAAAAAGCTATGCTGGACGCTATGGTTTTGTAGGATGAGGAGGTGCAGCTGAGGAAGTCTTCCATTTGCAGGTTGATTTGAAGTGTCCAGAGCAGTTAAGGGACTCTAGTCTTAGCCGAACACGTGATGAATGGAGTTTGCACGGGGATGAGGTGAGCAGCCAGTTAACAGGTGCATACAGACAGTGGTGGTACTACTGCTGCTCTTTATATTAACAATAGCAAGTACATGCCCCAGCTAAGTTCAAAGGCTTATGGTGTTTGGCACTTTTTATATACCTAATATATAAATATTTTGGGAAAAATATGTCCCAGGAAAATGACAGATAACATCTTAACCACACTAAAAACCTGTCCTGTGTAAGCTGTGTTGGTGTACAATTGCAGGACAACTACCTATAGAAATGGATGCTGATACAAATAGGAATAAGCTGTTCTGCTCATGCACAGCCACACCAGGGGAGGTTTAGACTGAGCATTGGGAAGGATTTCTACAGAAGTATTTAGAGCTGTCCAAAAACCCCCACGTGGTAAAACAAAAGCTTAGGCCAGATTCATTATGTTCACAAGTCCATGGGGCCTGATGGGATTCATCCCAGAGTTCTGAGGGAGCTGGTGGATGTTACGGCAGGACCCCTCTCTCTCGATCATCTCGGGAATCCGGGGAGGTCCCTGCTGGCTGGAAGCCGGCCAACATTATTCCAATCTACAAAAAGGGTGTGAGGGAAGACCCAGAGCACTACAGACCTGTTAGTTTAACCTCAGTTCCTGGAAAAATCATGAAGACTATACCGGGTGCTGTCGAAAGGCATTTAAAGAATAATGCAATCATCGGGCACAGTCAACGTGGGTTCACAAAAGGAAAGCCCTGTTTAAGTGATCCGATACCCCTCTATGATAGGGTCACCTGCCGCGTGGGTGAAGGGGAGGCGGTGGATGTAGTCTTCTGGGTTTTAGTACAGCTTTTGATACTGTCCCTCACAGCATCCTTCTGGACAAGCTGCCCAACTGTGGGATGAGCGGGTTCACGGTGAGCTGGGTGAAGAACTGGCTGAAGGGTGGAGCTCGAAGGGCTGGAGGGAAAGGGGCTACATCTGGCTGGCAAACAGCCACCAGCGGTGTTCCTCGGGGCTCAGTTCTAGGGCCAGTCCTCTTCAATGTCTTTATCAACAATCTGGATGCAGTGGAATGCACCATTAGCAAGTTTGCTGAGGACACCCAGCTGAGAGCTGCTGTTGACTCTCCTGAGAGACAGGAGGGATCTAGATAGATTGGAGCACTGGGCTCCAGTGATTAATGGGTTGAAATTTAACAAGTCAAAATGCCAGATTCTGCACCTAGGATGGAGCAACGCTGGGCACAATATAGAGAGCAGCCCTGCAGAAAGGGATCTGGGGGTGCTGGTTGACAGCAGGCTCAACGCGAGGCAGCCCAGAGGGCAAACAGCATCCTGGGGTGCATCAAACACAGCACAACCAGCCGGGCAAAAGAGGTGATTATCCCCCTTACCCACTGGTGAGGCCTCACCTCGAGTGCTGCGTGCAGTTCTGGGCCCCACAATTTAAGAAGGATGTGAAGATCCTTGAATACGTCCAGAAGAGGGTGGCAGGGCTGGAAGGCATGTCCTGGGGGAAGCAGTTGAGGGCTTTGGGCTTGTCTAGTTTGGAGAAAAAGGAGGCTGAGAGGCGACCTCATCGCTCTCTACAGCTTCCTGAGGAGGGGATGTGGAGAGGGAGGTGCTGAGCTCTGCTCCCTGGCATCCACTGCTCGGATGCATGGGAATGGTTCAGAGCTGCACCAGGGGAGGTTTACACTGGGCATTAGGAAGCGTTTCTTTACTGAGAGGGTGGTCAGACACTGGAACAGGCTTCCTAGAGAGGTGGTCGATGCCCCAAGCCTGCCAGAGTTTCAGAGGTACTTGGACAATGCCCTTAACAACGTGCTTTGACTTTTGGTCAGCCCTGAATTGGTCAGGCACTTGGACTAGATGATCCTTGTAGGTCCCTTCCAATGAAAATTTATTCCATTCTACTCCCATTCTACTCCTATTCTACTCTATTCTATTCCATTCCATTCCATCCTATCCTATCCTAGTATTGCCCCTGTACATACTCTATTGGTAGTCACATGTAGCAGAGGGAGAAAGTTCAGATTTAATTTAAGAGAGTTAAAAAACAATAAAAATGAAATGTTGCAGAGGTTTGCACTGGGATTTGAATTCTTCCAAATTACAGGACTGTAAGAGTTTTTTAACATGTAAATTTAAAAATCGTAATTCATTGAAAAGCAAATGAGCATTGTGCGCTGCTCTTGAAAACATTAATTCCAAGTTGCACGCTATTACAGAAATATCCCACTTTCCAATACCAGAGTTGTTAATTAAAAAAAATAATATGAAAAGCATCCATTTACTCACGATCTAAAGATACTACTGTGGAAAAAAAAAAGAATAAGGAAACCCCAAATGCAGGAAAGGCCGTATGCAAAGACAATGATGGGGCTTAGAGTAGAGCTGATGAAAGAAGCCTGCTGACAGCTAATTGCTTATCAGTGTCTGCAAGTGGGGTGAGGAGGCAGCAGGAATGCAGCAAGAGAGACTGCGGGCACCCGCTGAAGTTTTCGATGGCTGAAAATAATTTTCTATAACCAAAGAGCTCATGGGGAGGAAGGGGCTTCTGGGCCAGAAAAAATGCCTGCAACTACAAAGCCTGGCGGAGCAGTGTGGGGGTTACGCTTAATTCATAGGAAGGTCTGAGAAATCAGTGGAAAATAACAGGGAGGCAGAGAAGATAAAATAACACCGTAAGAGAACTGAACGCTGGAAACAAGGAGTTTATGTTTTTTCATGGACTTTTGCATTTTTCGTACATATTTTCACTCTGAGCCCTTGCATGCACTCCCAGGAATCTGCCAAGACAGAAGAAAACGAAACCAACCCCATTTTCCCACCTCACCCCCATGTGAGAGGGTTTTTTTGTCCCTTCTGTTTTTATCCCAGGCTTTCCTAATGATTTATTTTTCTCATTCATCACATATGCCGTGCTGCCTGCCTCTTGTTCCTTTACACCTCTCATTGGGCCACACACCTTACAGGATACAGAGGTTGCCAGAGTGACGCTGCCTATTTCAAGGGTGACAAAAGAAGACATTCATTTAAATAACACACCAAAATTTGTGCTGAACATTCCCAAACACATCGGTACTTAGCAGATAATCCTTCTCCTTGACAGTCTCAGAGTCAGGATGTACCAAGTGAAGATTATTCAGAACAGGCTGTAAATGCAAACTGAGTTGTGTTTGAAAAGCAGGAAAGTCGAGGCAGCTTGATAACGTATAGTTTGGAGCTTCTGTAGTTATAAGACCCCGTGGATCAATTTTTGGAATCCCTGGTTCCATTATAAATTCCACAAGCAATATTCCGCTCCTCTGTGTTAACGTGCTGAGCGTAGCAAGGAATCAGTTTACAGAAGTCCCTGTAGAGAGGGCAATGATATTACAAGCATCTGTTGTATTTTCAGAAGCATTACACTGCCTTTTCTCTTAGGGCTTATTACTGTGAACAACCACTGCACATGAAAAAGCCAAAAGCCATTGGAAGTAAAGCAGGAAAAATTAAAAGGAAGGTGCAGAGTGCTTAGAAATTCTTTGAAAATCTCTGTGCTTACACAGAAACTTTCTTCAGAAAGTCCCAAGACTCCTAGAGAAATTCTGTGTATTCTGTAGATGGTATTACTCAACCTCTGGGCTATAGCCTTTTATTTCTTTATATGCATTGGAAGGACTCAAGCCTCAGGCTTCACTGTGCTGGGATCTTCCCAAATGCAGAACAGAAAGCAGCCAGACCCACAAGAATTTACAGTCTAAGAAACACACAAACATCAAGCAGCCAAGCAGGGGCAGCGATGACTTAGGCTCCATTGCAGGCCAAGTATTATCTTCTAGCTCATCCTGCCAGAAATCTCTAAACCAATACAATTACAATCAAGTAACTTAAAAATACCTTTTGGCCCAAAGGAAGGCTCGTCTGTGTGTCATACTCATGTTCCTTATCCTGTACGTGTGCCTGCATTTTAGCATAGGATGGCAGTTTGTTTTTTTTTTTTAAGGTTGATTCTAGCAATAAAGATAGCTGGAGTTTCCAGTGATAGCAGATAACAACAAATAGCTTTCTTGGTGGTTCAATAGTATGTCTGAAGATCTTTGCACGGAAGAGAAAGGATTTTGCAAATCTGCTTACTGTGATTAGAGGTAGTTTTAGAACTTACACAGTGTCTTTAGAAGCTGCAAGCTAGATAAATTCCTCAGTACCCAGGAAAAAAAAGCCAAGACAAAAAAGCAAGACTCCAAAACTTGTGCAAATAAACCTTTTACTCTGCACTAAATTCTCTAAGCCTATATAGATAACCAAACGTTGTATGGTGAATTTAAATTAGATTTTCATTCAAGATTTGCCTAGTATGCTTTGATCTATTTTCCTTGTGATACTTTACATTTCATTCATCTTTGCCAAAGAGAGAGGAGAGGTTTTGGGCACAGCGTATACTTAGTGCGTATCTGTAAGCCCATCAATCAGTATCTATTGTGTCTGTTGCCAGTTGGGTATTACTGCTAAATAATATATGCACGTTAAGTCCTCTGTTTAGGGAAGTCATTAAATCAGAGATTATCAAAAATCTCCAGATCTAGAAGCAGCGCTACGGCAGCCCCGGCCCAGGAGCTTTATCGATAGAGGAGAACTGATCCATTGGCTATCTTGCCATCTCAAATTGCCAAAGAGCCAGCACCGTGTACGCTTCCACCCAGAGCAGCTGAAGCCTTAACAGAAGTAATTGGTAGCTCGCCAGTTGAAAGCTCAGGTCAAAATCGATGGCACTGCTGGCTTTCTAGGAATTGCTGCTATCCATTGCTGTAAATTATGATCGGTCACCTTGAGAAAAGCACTGAAAGTTGAAGAACAGACCAAAAGCCTATTTAAGTAGCTCATCATCAATTATATTTAGACAAATCCCCCCGTACTGAGCTCACCCATCTTTCAGGTAATTTAAGTAACTATCAACAGAAAGGGGTCTGTAATTATTTAAAGCTGAAGTGCATCCATCCTTCATACGTTACATAGATTCTAGTGAAATACTGGGTTTGTCCCATTCATTTATGTTAACACTTTGTCTCTCATTAATGCTTTAAAAGGACAAGACTCCGTGTCTCTGAATCTCTATTTCCATGTTTAAGAAGAAATGTGATTTGCGGAGGACTCCATAGATTGTAGGAGAGTACACACAGGGCTAGAAATGAACATTTGGCAAGAGAAGAGAGTGTTATCATTTCCATACTATCAATTTCATTTAGCTTTGCTATTTTTTGGCAAGACACAGGCACAGTTGAAATGACTTGTCCCAGTATGTAAAACATTCATCTCTGTTCACATACTGCTGTTCTGGAGATATTTGTTTTGCAAAGCAATCTTTACAAATACTAAATTGTGTACCGCGAAAGGCAGCATTATTCTGAAACCTATTTAAGAAAAGCAAATTTCTTTGCCGGAACCTATACTGCTTCATTATCGTGATCAAAAGTTAGAGGAGGCTTTTTGATGACATTGCAAACGGCCCTGGCAGATGTGAGAGGTTATAGGAGGATGCTGCATGAAGTGTTGTTACAAATAGAGTGATTCTTAAACATTGGAGACTGCCGGTTGCCCTCATGTCAAGTGAAGTAAGCCAAGCTGCACCAATTAGTGCTAATAATAACACCCTCAGCTGGCATAAAGTTTTTAACGAACGTTAGGATAGTGGGGCCTAACAAGCGCTCGGGGACAGATCCTTGCCTTGCAAAGTACTCAGCAGAACATCGTTATAACCCAGTGGGCTACACAGACAAGGTGATGGCAAGCATCAGCTCTACAGTCATGACTTTCCTCTCACGGGTTCACTCTGGAGGCGAAGTGGTGCGTGGAAATCAAAGCAGAAAAGAAAGGGAACTCCGGAAAAATAAGTACGAACAGGAGATAGGGCTGGAGCGACAGCCAGGTAGCACGAAAAGAGAGAAAACTGAGCGAGAGCTGTTAGTTGTCTGTGGGCTCCTGCTTTCCCTGTTCCTGCTGGCTCTTCCCTCTGTGCTTCACCACCACCGGCTGGGGCTCACGGGGAGGCTCTTGGACACAAATTGCTGCTGCATGCTGCGAAGGACCCCCCTTGCCCCACTGCCGGCTGGAGAGGAGTGTCCCCCCTCTTAACCCACTTCGTTTAGAGCAGCTGCCCACGACAGTAACAGCAGGAGAGCTGGAATGTGGCTGAAGTCTCACCCCAAGGCCAGAGGAGCCTCTGAAGACCAGCCCCCGTGTATCAGCCAGCCCGTGGTGCATTTCAGCGGGTGGCGTGGGTGCGGCGAGGTAGAGAGCATCACCCAAAATCAAACAGCCTGCACTGGCGGGGGGTGGCTCAGCAGCTCGCTGGACTGAGCTCAGTCGTGCTTTATACCAGACAAAGCCAGATGAAAGTAGAAGTCAAGCAGCTCTTGGCCTCCAGGGTAATCAAATAAAATAGACTACATGAAACCCGTGCTACAGTGGGCCAGTAAAGAAAAGTGTCAGTCAGCTGTTAAGGTAATACATGAGGGAGCAATCTCCAAAACTGAATTAGGAAGCTAGTGCATGCATTTCCAGGAATGGGAATAAGGGCTTTTACTAAGTAGTCCTGAACTTCCAGATAAGCCCTGGAATTCAACCAGATCTTGATTTTCTAACGACACTCCCCATAAAACCACACAGCATCAATAAAAAATAAAGTAGTAATAACATTTGTACTGCACCTTACACCTCAACATCTAAAATTCACCATCTAGAATTCCAAAATTCTGGTAGTTCTTTTATGCCTCAAAAAGGCAGTTTGTTTCAGGTCATTATTATCTATTTCAGAATCAAAACTTGTACCTTAGTTGAAGATTCTGTCTGTCAGTTCGTATGACATTATCAAGTTATGTCTGGTCTGAGATTATTTCAATAGACAAGGTTTTGCTTTAGCATTTTGAGACAGATTTTTGCCTTCAGTAAATCTGCCTCTGTGCAAGATCCACTAGGTGAATGTGAAGTTATTCTATCAAGCTGCTAACAACCAAGAGCGTGCAGGAAGCATCACTGTGGCTGTGAATGTTTCTCAAAGTCCAACATACGAATTTAAAAATACCACACAGTTCTGCCCATGTCAAGTGTCAAAGCAGCAAACTGGAAATCCAGAGTCTGACACACATTAAGAGCCTATATATTTTTTTTTTTCCCTTCTTTTTTGGTGTGTGTGTGTATGAACTGTAATCACAGCTATTTGCTTTGAGAAGAGCAAAAATAATCTGCTGCTCTCAGCACTGCAGCTCATTGAATTTCCTCTCACACACGTGCGTTCGCATCCCCCAACCTGACAAAGCAGAGTGAACATTAATGTATTTATTAAACAAAAAGATAAGGACAATTGAACTGATCTCGGTGCTTAAATATGCTGTAACATTTCGATGTCCGTAAATCTTGTAAAACAAAGCTGAAAAAAAAAAAAAAAGTAACAGCACTGAATTCAGCTATTTACACTGAGGCTAAAAAAGGCTCAGCTGGTATTTCCTGAACGCAAGGTCACAGGCACTGTGGCTCTGGAGGAGGGAGAAAAACTTGTGGGAGTGGGAAGGAAGCATCCTTTAGTTGCAAGACAAGAATATACAGAAAACACGCTCTAGCAGGGGAAAAAAAAAAAAAGTTTTAAACTATTAATAACAACCTAGTTATAAATATATAACCCAGATCCTTCTGCCTTCATTTTCGTCCCCTTTTTTGCTGTTGTATTTTTAGCTTTCCTGTCTGGTCTTTTCCAACCTAGACAATTCTGTGATTCTGTGACTGTAATTAAATCCAGAACCCACCTTAGGCTCAGGTCTAAGTATCTCATTGAAACAAGGCCCACCAAGATGTATGATTTTAACCAGAATCAGTCAAACCTGTGCAAAAGGCTGCCTGGGTGCTTGTTTTGGTTGAAACCAAGTTTATTTTGGTTCAGCTGATAGGAGTTAGGAACAGTTTTGCACAGTTTGCCCTGGTCTGGCATAAACTAAAGTAAGTACAGCCAAAATCAGAATTTTAAGTGTTGGAAGAGAGTGAGTGCTTCAAGGTAGTAAAATTTTCTTCTGGTCTACAAGACTGATTAAAAGGTACTAAGAAAGGAGCTGGGTCTGTGTTATTTTACAGGATATGGGATAGAGAGAAAAAAAATCCAACCTGTAGAAAAGCTGTTCAGAGGCAGATAAACAATCACAAACACGGTGTGTCTTGAAGGTAAAGAAACGTGCATGAGTAACAATAGGTTATCCCTCTTTCTGTTCCTTTTAGCGCTGCAGCCTCTTCGAGAGGCCCTTAGTGCTTCACAGTGATGAGGAAATGGAGACTCTCTTCACTTACCACCCGTAAAATCTTAGGTGGAGGAGAAGACCCACAAAAATGCAAATAGAGAAGGAGAGCATTTACGTTCTTACTGAAATACATTATTTAGGCCAAAGAGGTTGAACATCTGCATATGCTTTAACATTTTTTTTAAATTGTTCTCTCAACATGGCAAATGAAATCGGCAGCATCGCCTTTGTTCCAACACAAGCCAGCGTGGCAGCCCTCAGTGCTGCGAAGGCGCTTTCAGGTTCCCCAGCAATTTTGTGTGGCTGGTTTGTTTTCCTTCTTTCTTTCTCTTTCGGGGGTAGAGCAAAATAATTATCAAAGTTAAGAGAATCTTTGCTACCTTCCTATCTTAAAAAAATCCCTGCTTTGCGGTTTACATCCTCTATTCTGCAGGTGGTGTAGGCCAATATTGCAGAGTACGTATTTATCTTTGTGCATCCCACAAGCTGAGAACAGATCTTTTATCACATCCATTTCAAATCAGAAGTTTTACTTGTTTCCTTTTAGGAGACAGAGAGATTACCAAGGGCAAAGAATTGCCCAAAGTTCTGAACAGCATTGCTACTAAAAGGGGAATTTTTTTCTTTTTTAAAGATGAAGCGAGAGAAGTATAACTAGAGATGGAAGATGAAAGCATCTTTCCTGCTTTGGTGATGAAAGGGAGATACAGCTTAAGAAGTTTTCTGGAGAGGAAGAAGCATATTAGAAAAGATAAATATTTCTTTACAAAAAAAAAACCCACAACCCGAAAACATTGCTGTTCTTCGATCTTGAGATCAAAACCAGGCCTGCCATTTAGAAAATAAGAACAGGTCCATGCAGGCAGGGAGCACTGGAGCTTCCTCCTCCGAGCAGATTCTTGTACGCTCGCATTAGTGCTGGCGTGTTATTAGTGCTACCTAGGTGGAATTACTTAATGGAATAAGGGATATAGTTTTCCAAATTTCATCCCTGGCCTGGGCTTCTTGTGCACTTCTTTGCACAAACATCAAAGAATGGGATTTTCTTCCTCTGCATAGCGGCCATTTAAATCTTGCTGGTTTCAAGAGGATGAGCACAGGATGAAAACCGAATGTTTTTTCAAACTTCCATTATTTGCCCTCATTCATGATTGAGGAAATGCAGAAAATACATTTTCTCATAATAATGTACTGTCCATTTAGAGTCAGGGCAGGAACTTCATTCCATAGTTTGCCAGAAATTTTTGTAAAAATTCCTCTCAGCTTAACACATCGATTTACTTTTTATTCTTAAGAGAGCAACATAGCCCAATACCAGTGAAAATTAGTGCTTGACCCCATTTCTATTTCTGCTTTATCAAAGGTTAATCTTTGCCTACAAACACCACATTGTCTGTATTGCTAATGGTTCATCTGTCCATCTGGAGGAGCCTAGCAGCTCTGGATAGGAAAGCTCTTTTGGCTCGTAAATCAATTTATTGTTTCCACACACAACAGTCACTTGCCTCACCTCCAAAAGCCAAGTCAGCTATAGCATCCGAGAGCTTTGGCTCAGGCGCTATGTAAGGAACCAGTACCATGATACCAGCTGGATAATTAAAACAGATGTAATGTAGTTTGGTTTGGTATCATTCCAGTTCTAGAAGGCTGTAATCTGTACCAAGAGAACCACAACCACCAGCTACTGCACCCACCTCTGCGGGAAGACCAAAGGAAAAACAGGTCTCTTGCCCCATGTTAGACCGAAACAGCTGGGGCAATGGAAATGAGATTGCCACTCTGCTCCTCTTCTCTGGACACAAATTTTGAGACACTTATTCCTCCCAAAGAACAGAATTCACACCAAGAAAAAAATTAACGAACAAATCCTCCAAGTGATGAATTGTCAGCAAGTTCTTTGTGGTTCTTACTTGACATATAATGTAAGACTGACAGAAAATAGTTTCCCCTTCCCAGTCACTGTCAAAAGTCACTAAGCCATTTTTATGGTGTCTTCTACCAATTCAAAAAAGTCTGTACACAAGAGATGGTCTTCCAAAAGGATGAACCCAACACATGGTACCTGGCTGCCAAATATTTAAAGGGTAAGAGGAAGGGCTGTGCAGCTGATAACAGAAAAGAATCCAAAAGGGAATTAAGTTTTGATAACCTCGCTCCCTCCCTGCAGTCTGTCTCAGCATGGTCCCTTCTTGACAGTGTTATTTTATTTTTATAGCGTGCTTTTTATTTTGTGGAGATGAATGCCCAGGGACAAACACCAGTGAGCTCAGGGCACAAGGCACCAGGCATCACCATTCAACAGTTCGAAATACCACGGCACTGCTCTGTCAATATCCATCGTATCTATCACATGGCCTGGGATGCTCCAGTGATCGATGGGGACCCAGCCCTCCAGCTGTGCTCCCTCTCAGCCCAAGGAGAGTTAACTCTATCCTGGCTGAAACCAGGACAGTCTCCACCCCTTATTCCATACCATTTACATCATGCTCAGGTTCCAAGTACCTCTTAAGGAATCACCACCCCTTTTCCTGGGTCTCACAGATCTCATTCCCTTAGTCTATGGGCCATCCTTCCACAATGTCTGCCGAGTTCATTTAGTCCGTAACTTTGGGTTCCATCTCCCTTGACAGTCTTTAAGGCTGGAGGAATGAGGTGGAGTTGGCTCGGTGGAGCAGGAGGTTTTGGATGTGGCAGGAGGATGTTGCAAGTCACCAATTACAATAAATCAATGAATCAGCACAGCGCCGGGTGGCAGCGTGCATCTCCAAACTGCATCTGTGCAGCAGGAGCCCGAGAGCAAGGGGGAAGTTCTCTGGAGAGCGTGGTACACGTGGATGGTTGATGTTACTCACCCAAGCATAGCGCGAGGCACAGTACTCAAACGGGTAACACTTTCTTGCTTAACGGGGCAGCTGTTGAATGCCAGATCCTGTCTGAAGCATCAAGTGATGCTTCTAGCACCTAAGCTTCTGGTGAAACCATAATAGCTTTAGTACTGACTAGGGGAAAAAAAAAAAAACACCTCAAACCCAAAAAATTAAAAAGGGATTGAAGGCAATTGCAATTCATTAGAAAGCTTGGAAGAGGGAAAAAGGAGTCCTTGCAAGAGAAGGGGAGAAGAGGATGGTATGAGAGAAGCTCTGAGCAGAAGCTTGCTATATGCAGTAGCCCTCGTACACAGGCATGCTCTGCCCTAAACCATCTTGAATTAGGTTGTGAACAAGAGGCTAAAAGGAAGAAATGATTAAAAGACCCACCATGGAAGGAAATCAAACCAAGCGGCCTTGGAGGTTACCTGCTGTGTAGCTAGCGCTGTTCCCAAAGGTGATTTCAGTTTGGGTCTTCACGTGGCCTTTTAGGAAACATCTGCTCTCAGTAATTACGGCTCATTTTGGCTGGCTGATGTGTTTGAGATATTTCTGAAATTAAGTGGGTCGTGTAGAAAGATTTGGAGGCGAGACATGTGGCTTTATGGAGGAGTGCCAAGAAGAAATCACATCTCTGAAGGACGCCCTGCTATTGCTGAAGGACACGGCGCACAGGTGACCGCAGAGAGGCTCGAAGCAGAAGCAGCGTTTGGGAAGAGGCTGGGGCAGTTACAGCTACAGATCCACCCCTCGAAACTGAGTGCAGCATTCTGACACCGTGGCAATACGTACCTCGCTTGTCCCTAAACTTCTTAAGCTACTGAACCACTTCCAGCAAAATGATCAGAGAAGTTAAAATAAAACACACCTCCATCTGAGTGCCAGCCACGCAGTGCTCCCTCGTCCACGCTACAGATGACAGTGCTGCCTGGAGCAGGGCAGGGGAGCGCGGGCAGGCGGCGTGTGCTTTCTGGTCGCTCCTTTTTACATGGAGCACAGGACAGAGCGCAGGAGCCCAGGGTATAGTATGAGCCAGTGAGCATAAAATGTGCGGGGAGAGGAAATGGAAGGAGTTCTTTCCTGCTGTCCCCTCCCCTGGTCAATCCACGTCTAGGTATACAAACGTGCTGACAATTTAGTCTGTGATCCCAGAATCACCTGGGTTGGCAAAGCCCTTGCAGCTCCTCCAGCCCACCCATGACCCTCCCCTGACCGTTCCCAACTCCCCCAGATCCCTCAGCGCTGGCTCAGCCCGACTCTTCAACCCCCCCAGGGATCCCGGGGACTCCCCCCTGCCCTGGGCAGCCCATTCCAACGCCCAACAGCCCCTTCTGCACAGAAATCCTTCCTCAGAGCCAGCCTGACCCTGCCCTGGGCAGCTTGAGGCCATTCCCTCGGGGCCTGGCGCTGGGGCCTTGGCTCCAGAGACTCATCCCCCCTCTCTGCCCCCTCCTGGCAGGGAGTTGCCGAGGGCCAGGAGGTCTCCCCTCAGCCTCCTCTTCTCCAGACTGAACCCCCCCAGTTCCCCCAGCCGCTCCCCAGCAGACCTGTGCTCCAGACCCTGCCCCAGCTCCGTTGCCCTTCTCTGCCCACGCTCGAGTCACTCAATGGCCTTTTTGGGGTGAGGGGCCCAACACTGAACGCCCTCAGCGAGGGGCGGCCTCCCCAGTGCCCAGCCCAGGGCTCAGATCCCTTCCCTGTCCCTGCTGGCCACGCCAGTGCTGATGCAATCAGGTAGCTTTGGGAAAAACCAGTAGCAACAACCCTTTCTCTGACTTCTCAACAGCCGGTGGCATTAAACAAATGGCTGAATGCGTTCTGCTGCATGTTGAAGAAGCGACCAACTAAAGCACTGCACAGCTTGGCTCCCTTTCCTTCCAGCACCGTCCACTTTGGCACTGCTGTAACCTGGCGGGACGGTAATGGGGGTGCTGAACACGGAATACTGGCTGAATCATCCACAGGAGCGCACAGAAAGTCTGAAGTCTTTGTATCTTCTGTCCTGCAGTTGTCAAGGGCTGCGTCTGAACGACAAAGACACCCCTTTCACTCCAGAAGGAACTAACTACATCAGACCTTCGAGGGCAGCTAGTCAGAAAATAGCCCTGAATTTCCCCCTCTCCTTCCAGTTAAATTATTTTGCTAGATTTACTTTATTTCCCATACACAGCAGAAATGAGACTGTGTACAACCCGTTTGGGTTTTTTAGGTCTGCCCTGGCTTCCTTCACATTACCTTTGAAGTCGCCCTTTCTATGCCAGGTAAGAAGGACTTAACGCAAAGTTTCTGGTTAAGGGTGGATTAACTCCAGAATCAGCGCTAAGCTAGAGTAATGCAGACAGCTTGACCGATTCATTTGAAAAGCAAGTGAACAGAACACGATAGCTTTGTGGGAGAAAGCATGCGTACAGCAGGGGGGAAAAATAGCTTGTAGACTTGAGGGCAATTCTACCAGACAAATGGATCAGTGGATTCTAATTTTCAGCTGAGGCACAATCAGTTGCCTTCTCTGACTTCGTGCGGAGCCGCTGGGAAGATCTCAGGCTGGGTCTTACGCTTTGAGGGACATACATTTTTTATTTCTATTCCAGACTGTTTTAAAGCGCCGAGCATCCAAACCCTCTGTGGAGAATAAGCATCCAACTGCCCTGCTTTTGAGATCCTGCACGAGCTCCTGTCCCACCACAGGTTTGCCCTGAAGAGAAAAAACACCCAAAAACTCAGGGGGCTTTACTATGTGTCAGTAGGTTTAACCAAGACTAGATTCATAGCTCAACTAAGTAGTTCCTAAGTACCATGGTCTCTATGGCCTTGATCTTCATTTATTAACTGGTGCTAGCTCGTGACCTTTCACCACGGTTTTAACTCTTGTTTCTTTGCATACAACTACACAACTGAACTGCATCTCTGCCTTTCTCTCCTCCCACACTGTCACATGTCAAAATATGATTTAACTTAAAATGGAGGGGGTGTGTGTGGAATAAAATATAATTAATCCACAGACTTTGAGTTGGGTTAGGAGCATGCCCAGGCCGTAGAGTTTTAGTTGGTGTTACTAATTAACAACGTACCGACATCTTTGCTCACTGTCTCTCAGATCCACGGGTTGAGGGAGAACTTTTTTCTTAAAGAAACATCATTTCAAACCTCCTGTTTAACTGGGAGAACGTTTGCAGCCTGCAGCGTTCATTTTTGCACCGCTTCTTGCAGTGGTCCCAGTGGGAACGGGGAGAATTCAGTGATTTGGTGTTAGTTCACCATCTCTTGAGCCCTTTGCCCATCCCCATGCCTCAGCACTCCTTCACAAGTATTACAACTACATTTTAGTGACAGGATTTCCCATTTTGAATCCAACAGACCCCCCGGCATCTGGGGAAAGAAAAGCAAAGTGGCAAAACCAAAGGTTCTCTGCAGAGAACCCTTGGCCACACTTTTGACAGTAGTTTGATAGGGTCCACAGTCCACCTATAAAATAGTAAGTTGGGTAATACTGATTAAAAAAAAAAAAAAAAGGGGGAAAAAAACCCCCAAAAAAACAACCCAAACAAAACAAACAAACAAACAAACAAACAAACAACTTTCTAGTCCAGACAAAGCTTTCTGCAGATGGTGTTTCTAGGCAGGATTAGAGGAGGATGCTTGAGGGAAACATGGTTGGAGAAACTCTTCCCAGAATCCACGTGTCTGCAGCTGGCGTTCCTGCCTTGAACAAAATGCAGACAGATGTACACGCCTCTCCTAATCAACAGCCAGTTCTGGTTTTATAAAGCCTTTCGTGGTACTACCCAGCCCCTGCCAGGTACGACACACAGAGTACAAAAAGGAAAAAAGAAGCATTCCCTTCTCTGACTTAAGAACCAGATAATGAGTTTGAAGAGCTTTGACCCGGTACTGCTAAGAACCGGAATGATTTGTTAGTTTGATTCCTAAATCTAGGAAATCCTAAATCTACAATTCCTAAATCTAGGGAAACAGAGCCAAACCCTTCTTTAAAGCACATGACCTTTCAGAAGGCTCCGAAGACAAAAGAAATGAGAAATCAAGTTTCACATCCTGTTCCTCCCCCGTATTCAACCATCAGACACTGACCAGTTCCTGCCTCAGAGCAATTTTCATGTTTGTAAAGAAAAAATAAAACATTCTGCTGGTTATACCCACACGTCTCCTCTGTTAATGCTCGGTGGAAGCTGAGAGATGAGACTGAGCCCCGTGGCTGAGAATGCTGCAGGAACCAGGGCCCAAGGAAATCAGAGCAGGGTAAGGTTGTCGTGTTTCTCAGTCCCCGTCAGCCCACATATGAAGACACAAGTTATATCAGAGACCGATTTTCTTGTAGCAAGCTCAGCATGTTCCTGCTGTTCTCTCCGAGGGACTTTGGAAAGTGAGAACACAAAAGGCCTTTTATATACAGAGCTGGCTCCTCCGCTCTTAGATGTCGCATTGCTTCCAGATGCATTTATTTGGAGCAATGGTGCAATCCAGTGGACAGTTTGGATAGTAACACAGTAATACTGAACGAGCTCTAATCCACCGCAAACCCCGGAAGCACCTAAAGGGAGCTGTGATAGCACCGAGCCTGCGAAGCAGCAGCGATGTCTATCGATGAGCGACCTTGAGATGCACACAAGATCCACATTTCTTGATACAAGCGGCTCAGGACCGAGCTGTTGGAGTCAATAAACGGAGCAGTTCTTCTTTAGGGGCAGTAGGACCCGTCCTCACAAAACTGTACAACCCTCACTAACATTTTTCTGAGCATTGTTCCACTGCGCATGCTGGCACCGAGCCACTGCTCTGGAGCAGAAAGTGTGTCCCAGAAGAGGACTTGCACCTTGGGCCAGAGACAACACTACTTCCACCACAGCCCTCCAGCGAGGAAGGGCACCACCGTCTAGAAAGCACTAGCACTGCCACTGTCAGTAATAAATCAACATTTTAAATATGTTGATTTTCTGAGGGCCAGCATCTGGAGGCAGGAGTGTGGATTTATTTGGGCTGTTGCTATAGACCAGGCATTTTGGCCTGGAGAGCACAGGGAGAGAGGCAAAGAAGTGGACCCGCAGGATCCTTTCATCCCAACAGGAGATGGTGTAGGCTTGGTATCACTGCTCACCCAAGGAATCACAGAGGTGAGGCGAGAGAAATCCTGCAGAAATAGACTGCAGAAGATCTTAGTCTGAAGACTGATTGCTGCCCAAGCAGTTGTGAGGAAGGATCTGCCCTCCAAGAATTGCCTTTGGACTCCTGCACTGGGAAAACATTGGCTTGTGGCAGTGGATGAGCCAACCTTGCACGAGTAGCACTCGTGAAAAGCCTCTGCTGGAAAGGGAAGTGTTTATGCTGAGTAGACTCCTTACTCTGAGCAGTTTTTACATATGCTTTGGTCTGGAGAAGAGAGAGGAGGGGCTGTTGCTGGAGGAAACTGTTCACTTTGGACCACATGAGATGGGAAACTGTCTTCTGCAGGGCTGCAGCAGGAGTAGCTCCAAGGAGACGCTCAGCTCTGGGCACATCTCCTGGGTATCTTCACCTCCCCCATCAACAGGCTTCTTGGCCATGCAAAAAGGAGCCCGAGAAACAGATCCTGAACCCCAACAAGATTATTGTAGTGTCTGTCTTTATAGCTTGTAGAGTCAACAAGATTGGTCAGAAAGGCAACAGCCGCTAGACTGATGAGGGAAAAGAGAAATCCCAGTGGAAAGGACAAACAGCATCGCCATTTGAGTCAGGCCTGTTCAGTTATCTCTCCCTTCTTAAACCATCAGCCTGGCCACTGGCACACTGCTGAGGGAGCATCTCCATACGTGAAGGCAGTGCTCAGCTTTTGTCAGTGTCCCAGTGAGCTAGCTGGGCAGTTCACTGTACAAAACAAGAAATAAGAACCGTACCATCATCTGTATTAGAAAAGACAGAGGGATAATCCCAGCCAAGAGCAGAAAAGCAGGATTTCAGGTTTGGTTTAAAGCACCCGCTGGGAAAAAACAACCAAGCAAAAAAGCCCACCCACCACACACAGAAATCCCTGAACTCTACTTAACCAGTCAAAAGAAAATATACGATAGTTTCAAGAATAAGGAAAAAAAAAAAAATCTTTGTATGTATGAGACTGTTTAGCAGTGACTTGGTGCTGTATTTGAATACTCCTACAACCTGAACCGATACATCCGCTGGGAGTGTTTAAAACGAAGCATTTGAACCGCGGCATTACCAGCCAAGGACGCCTGCCCACACACAGCACTTACCGAACAGCTTCTGGAAGATACAAAAGGCAGAACATCAAGTTAGTTCCTCAACGTGAGCAAATCATTAAGTGATTCTTGCTGACAGAAAGTTGGATTCACTTGCACCTGCGCAGTAACCACGTGCGTGGTCCTTCCAGCCTGGTCGCGCAATGAGGAGACATCAACGCGCCGTTTCCTTCCCTGCTAAGGGTGGCATCAGTTTTACTCCATTTCTTCATCACTTGTTAATTCCAGAGTGACAGGGCCAGTGCTGGACGCTTGCAGGCTCCCACTGCAGAAGGTTCCCCGACGCTCCATGGACGAGCCCGGTGGAGCTATCTGGAGAGATCCATCCACTGTGGATGCATCTGTAGCCCCTTCCAGGGCTTGACCCACGCACAGCCGATTTCAGAACATTAGAGCTGTTTGTCAATAACCAGCAATTCACCAGTTCATGGGAAATAATCAGTTTATGGGAAATGAAAAAGATGAAGGGGGGGACACTAGCACCTACGCAGATACATTTGGCTGCGTCTGGATTGAACAGTAAAACTTCAAATGCCACCTCGGGTCTGGGCACCCAAAGGCCATTTGGTGCATGAACAGTCCTTGGTGTTCAGCCCAAGGAGGGAATTTGGGAAATAACTAATGCCCTGAGCTTGTTTTTCTTGGCAGTGTTCATCACACGCTGGAGAGAGCGGCTGATCGCCTTCCCCCTCGCTGCGCACAGCAGCAGCTGGGGAGTTGCAGGAATGTTTGTGCAACAAAGCCCTTTCTTCCTCCTCTCAGTCAACGTGCCCTGGAAATCTGGAGTTTTCTTCAGAAAGCTTTTACCCACTTGAGCACTGCCGGCGGTACGGTGCACTCAACTGCCACCACTCCTCCCTCCTGGAGTGGGTGACACAAAAACCAGTTAAAAATAATGTTAAAAGCCAATTGTGCCAAAAATCAGGAACATTTGTGTGACAAATCAGGATTTAAATTGAACTGGTGAAACAGAAAATGTTTTCCACCCTTACCCTGGCAAATTCTTACCAAACTCTCCACCCAGAGCCGTGCAGTTTTTTCCTTCAGAATAATTTCTGTTCACCCTCCTCCTCCCGGGAGGCTTGAACAAGGTTTAAGAACAGGGACGTTACAAAGCTGCTGCCGCAGATACGGGGTGAGATTTTAGCTGCATTTGAAGTCAGTTAAGTTTCACCTTTAAATGGTTTCCCTCTTTTGTCTGCTCTAGCACCCACAGGCCGTTCTGGTTCCAATTCTGAGGTGCCGCGTTTCCATTTCTACCTTTACTACTCAATCTTGCCCTGTAAAGAGATGGCCTGGGGACACCCCCAAGAGGTTACCAGCGTCTCCTGACCGTTGTTACATCCCAGATGACTTAAACCCTGTGGGGGGTTGTTTAAGAATGAAGTGGCTTAATAAGACACAACAAATGGACATTGTACTGGAGAACTGGAGAGCACAGGTACCACAACTATATTTTAAAATAAGCCCAAGGGTATGATCCAAACACTTACAAACTAGCAACCTTTATATCTGTATAAGGAA
The DNA here is from genome assembly GCF_003259725.1 of Athene cunicularia. Lineage (NCBI taxonomy): Eukaryota > Metazoa > Chordata > Aves > Strigiformes > Strigidae > Athene > Athene cunicularia. The sequence continues at coordinate 27,585,699 of NW_020799092.1, forward strand.
AAAAAAACAGTTTTGAGTGATCACAAAGAACATTATGATCTCAATTTTCCACGGAACTACTGCAAGTGGGAAGAATAACTTTCGTCTTTGGAAATCAAACCTAATGCCTTTCAGTTTTTCAATGGGAAGAGACGGATGAAGGGTGAAGCTGGGATATTTGCTCCTGGAGGTTACTGAGTATATTCAGGACAGAACATGAGGAATTTCAGAGGGACCTAGACAACTTAGAATAACGGGCAATAAGTAACACGGACTGGAGGAAGAAAAAAACCCACTCAAAGCTCACAGAGTATTAAAGAGGTAACATCAGCTGAAGAAACAGAGACTGGAAACACGACAGTGGATTGCTGTCGAGGAGGAAAGCCAAACAAGGCATGTAGGTAGATAGGCAACAGATCATAAATAAGAATTAATTACATGTACAGACTAAATCAGTGATGCAGCTACACGGAAATATGATGGCAACGATGTTAAATACACAAAAGTTGGGGTTGCGCTGCTGGATTTACATTCAATCCTTCTCTGACACTGCCTCTTCTCCTCTTGTTGTGCATGTTATCATGAAAGCTTCAAGCAACAGACAATCCTTCAGGCAAAAGACAGATAAGAACATTATCCCCTTTTCTGAGGGGTACAGAGCTATTAAGGGACTTAAATCTATGCAAAAAGCCCGTAAAGGACATGGAATTAAGCCAGCCCGGTATCTGAGTTCCAGCCCAGCAATCTGATCCCAAGACTAATCTTCATTGTAAAGACAACAACAGTGCCCTAAGAATTCCCTCCAAACCCTGATTTCCAAGCCCAGAGTTCAGAGGGCTGGGATTTTTAAAGGGAACACATTTTGAAATCTAGCTCAAACTCTGCCTAAGACTAACTATTTGCTTTCGGAAGGGAAAAAAAATAGTTCATCCTAAAATAATGAGGAAATAAATACATTCTGGGAGAGTTAGCAATCTCAAGGTGAAAATGCTGATGCGGACCCGCAGAATTAGCAGCTTAGCCTCCGACGCTCCTTTAACAAAGGCGGCTAACGAACGCTGAAGTTCTGGCAGGTCTGTCAGCCCGGCAGTTCCACGGCTGCTCACACCCCCGGTTTCTCCTTCCCTCCCTCCTCAGGCTTTGGCAGCTCCTCTCCCAGGTAGGCAATCCTGCTGTAGGCAGGCAAGCTGCCAATTTGCTAATCCAATTATGCAACACGAGACCTGAGGGGTGCATCATTTGTGAAAGAATAGGCTATTTTCCTTATGTAGTTACCAGCCAAGTTACCTGCCTGAAGAACATGAAAGTGCTGGTGTAATCACGACCTTGAGATAGTAGGTCAAAGCGAGCTCCTTCCTGCTGATCACCCCAAAAAAGTGGCTTCTGAGGGCAATATGGAGGAGTAAGCAGCAGCTTTAAACCAGGCGGGGGATTTTGGGGAGACGACACATTAGCCTAATTCTGAGTCTGATGAAACCAGTCAAGTTTAACCATGGGCTCTGACGGAGCAACGAGGCGAGTACGTGTCTGCTTGCCTGCAGCCTCCTGGAACCACACAAAACACATGAACCACTTCCTAGGACTTCTCTCAATAGTTTGGGGAGTTCAGTCATTTGATATAATCTCCACCCCTCAGAGATCCTTTAACCTGCTGGAAACAGGCTGGAGCCTGAGGTCCTCCAGGCCCTGCGGAGGGACTAGGAGCCAGCCTGGACGACCCCAGCGGCTGCTCCCTGGAGCTCTTCCCCACATCACCCCCCTGCAAAGGGTGGGCTGGCAACTGAGCCGCACCAGCCCAAAACCCATCAGGTGCTCTGTGGCTTTCTAAAGCCTGCTGCTAGTTAAAACGAACTCTAACCCGAGTGGGATTTAGGAGGCACAACAGTGCAGCTGCTTTCTTGGCACCTTCCAACCTGCGCCCAGCTCAAGGTGCTCTTCCAGCCCCAGGCACCGTCTCCTCCTTGGAATGAGAACAGTCAAGGAACTTGCAAACCACTGAGCACAGCAATCTGCTGCTGTTGCTACCACACCGCGTGAAGAGAAAGGGCTGTTAGAAGGCTCTTCGAGGCAAAATGTATCTATTCCCCTTTTCCAAGTGTATTCTTTCCTTTGTGGAAATGTGCAAGCGACTTGCGTTGTGAACCAAGCGTTTCACTCTCCTGGAGAGCACAGTGGCAAGGGTTTGTGTACTATTAAAATGGCTGCATGTGTGATTTGCAGCTAGTATCTGGGTTTCTGCTCCCCGCCTCCAAATTTTGGTACTTTGAGAAAAAATCTGGAATGACAGCCACACCTCTGCAAACCATATCATCCTAATAAAGCTCTGGTTAGAGATGTAGGGATGGTCCCTTCAGACAGATGTATTTCCATATATTTGCATGTCTGTATGGTGGCCCACAGCTCTTCTGTCACCACAGCTTAGTGGTTCAGATGGCATCAGCAATTTGTTTTTAGTCAACAGCACTATCGAAACCAGCTTGCCAGGAGCTAATTGAATAATGGAAAGTCATTTTCCCCATTTCTACAAAAAAATCCCTCCATTTAGGCAGCATTATTTGGAGCCAGTTCTGCTACTTCCAGTTGTGCTCCAGGGAGCCGGATCACTTCTCCCGAGCTCAGCAGCTGTTCATCGGCTTCGTCTCCCAGTTCCTTTCACTTGCATTAACGTTCACCCTGCGGTGCCAGATGACAGGAGCTTTAAGTGCTACCTGTTGCTCTGTATTATCCCTCGTGGGGTTTTGGAACCTGTCCCAACCAGGGAAAGAGCAGAGACCTTTTGATTTTTGGGTCAGGATACAAAATGCCACAGCTTATTGGAAGAAAGGAAGGGTGGAGAGGAACATCTGGCACACTGGGAATGTCCCCTTGGGGACAAAGCTTGAGCATCGCTGCTGCACTCGGACACTGCCACGTAGCAGCATTTGAAATCTGAAAGCCATCACTTCATAAATAAATTTTAGCAAGAACCTGCACTATTCTTCTTGATACGCATTCTTCCTTTGTAGTAACTCCATGATTTGTCTCTAAAACCACATCCCTGACTCGCCCGCATTGGGATTACTAGTGGAAGGATCACAAACTGGGGTGACCTCACATCCGTGCAGCGTTTAAAGTCACTGAACACTGGGCTTTGATCGCCTGCAACTACAAACCAGACCTGCACAGAGCCTCAAGGCACGGGGCTGGAGCGCAGCTCTGCCTACATCTTCCTCCCGAGCCCAGTGCCCCCAGCCACTTCTCAAGGAATGAGTTGATGAGAAACGTCATCTCTGAGGACAAGAGAGAGATGGTGGCTTGCATAGCGGATTAGCCAGACCACCACAGCCAGTTTTTCAGCTTGTGGTCATACCTGCCTGCGTATTTTAACACAAACTTGAAGGAGAGACAAAATGCCACCCTGTCACCATTGCAGTAGGGAACTTAACTCTGACTTCAGATTTTCAGGCTCTTCGTAGCAAGCCTGCTGAGTTTATAATGTTTTCTTTAATTAAAAAGTAGCCCTGAAACTGCAGCTTGAACCCCTGGAGTCAGAATACATCTGCTCCTTCTGTGGTCACTACCCCAGCAGAAGAGCTTTAGCGCAGCACACAAACCACTTTTGTAAATACAGTTGGTAGCAGAGGCAGGTTCAGTTCAGCAAACTCTAAACCACAACAGCAGCAGAGCTCTGCCTGTTCCACTGCAGCATCACCAGGTTTACTTACTTTAGTTGAAGCCAGCTGAGATACTCCTCATCCTACAGAGGCTCCACGCAGGGCTTTTTTCAGCTCAGCAGTGAATCCCACCAGGGCTGAACCCAACCTCCCGAAATACTCATCACTGCTATCACAGGTGGTAATCACAGTTCTGGGGTCAGGGTGGAGCAGGGCAGGGCTGGGTTTTCCTTTGCTTTGCTTTTCTGCCCAACGCAGCTCAGGTGAAGGGGCCTCCTGCTGTATCTACTAAATCATCTCCATGCTGCTCCCGAAAGCCTGCGTTAGCTCCTCCTGCTGCTAGAGCTTTGGCCCTAAAGAGCCCGCTTTAAGGGTAAGAGTTAGAAATGTAAAGGCTGGACTGCGATGCCACAACGCTCCAGGACAGCTGGTCCCCAGGCAGCACTGGGAAGGTGACGTGTCCAAGAGCAGGCTGGTACAACAGGCACCAGGCTGCCTGCCCTGGCCAAGAGGAGACACTGAAGATGAGATTGTCCCCTAAATCCTGCTTCTCTTCGAGGTTTTCTGAGGTGGTTGCTGAGAATACTCCTGTCTTGAACCCTCAACAACCTTTTAAAACAGCCAGAGGAGGATTTTCATTCACGAGCTCTATGTGTGGAGAGGTCAGCTCCTCGCCAGCACACCAGGGGATTCAAGGTCTCCTGTCACAGGGGAGGGGATGAACCCCACCAAAGCTCAGGTGGGAAGGGTCCTACCAGTTCCCTTTCTCCTTTCAGCTCAAACTCTCCTTAAATATTCCCCAGTAATTAAGTAAGCTTATGACTCTTACTACATTTAGTGTTCTTTAAAGGAAGAAGGTGTGCAGAGACCTTGATCCGCTTTTTTTTTTTTTAATTTTCTTGTAGGGATTTGAATCTTTTTTCTCCTCCCTGCACTTAGAACAAGGCTGTGGATGCTCTTTTTCTCCAACCTAAAATCCAGGAAATAGAAGAGTGTTTGCTAGAAGGAACGAGGGTAGAGGCTGAGGGCACCAGCACAGGAGTTGGTAACACTTGAGGACACTTGGAAGTGCCTGGCTCCAAGGTGAGCAAGACCTCCCCTCTCTGGTGCTTTGCACAGGGCTAAACGTGGCACCCAACGTGCCCCCGGACAGGAGAGGGTGTTTCCACACCCACTGGTACCACCAACCGGCTGGCAGGAACCTGATCAGCCTCAGAGGTGAGGAAGCTGCCGGCACGCTCAGCCCCATCGGGAGGGAAGTTCTCCTTTGCACATCCAGAGCGGCAGTTAGGTCCCTGCCTCCCGAGTTGTTTAGTGGATCTCAAAGATCCTCCCAGGCACCGGAGCTGCTCTTGCTGCGGGTACGTTCTGCTGCTCTTCTGCACTTGGTGTTACGTCCCTCCGCACTGACTCTGCCCCACAGCAGATGGTCCCATCCAGGCGTGTTCCCCAGCTGTGAAGTCTGAGACTGTTGGGACATCAAAGCAGTTATTTATTATCTCTGTGTGAAAGAAACTTTTTATGTATGACCTAACTTCAGTGCCTACCTGTAGGGGAGCCTGCACAGCTGAACACACCCCACACAAACAAGCAAACCAGACACCAAACCCCTGGCTCATTTATGGGGCTCCTTCCTCCGCTGCCTTCTGAAGTTCTCAACTCCCGGTGTTTCGGGGAGGCTGCGCATCCCCCCGCAACCTGCAATCTCCAGCAGTGAAGCAGGGCGGCAGCAAAAGACTGAGCTTACACCTTCCAAAAGATCAGGCACTGAGGCCAAAGGAAATAAGGATGAGAAGTGGGGCCTTGAGCCTAGAAATGTAATCAAAAACCTGGGGAAGAATTTGGCACAGCAGTGCAAGTGCAGAGCGAGGCTGGAGCGTCCCTGAGCACCAGAGCTAGTGCCAGGTGCTGCCCGAAGCGACGACCAGTCTGTGCCGAGCAGCTCAGGAGGCACCGAGACTGAGTGACCTGAAGTAGCTCCTTCTTCACTGTAAAACCATCTGATCAAAAATCTGTCGTACATCAGGATTTCTACTTCACCTCAGCATCTGTAAAACCACTCTCACACCACCACGTTACTGCGAGGGAGAATTGAGGAGCTGGGAGCGCTCAGGATGAGAAGAGCTGCAAGGTTCACACTCCCCAGGAATCGATACACAGCTGACAGCATATGCATTATTGTACTTCTTCAAGAATATAAATATATAATGAGGATTTCCACCGAGAGGCCATACCTTTATTTATTTAAGAAACAAGTAATAACTTGAATTCTCCTGGAATCTCTCCACACAATGGATGCTCCAGGAGTTGACAGCGCTCAGATTCCCTGGCAGTGCCACGTTCAGAGCAAATTAACACGGCCTTAAAGGCCGGTTTCCAGACAACTCTCCCACAGGCCCGGGGTACTGGCTGTGAAACAGAACATGAGACATGAGGCATTGCGTGACATCAGGCAGCACACTGCTGTTTATTTGCCTTCCTTCAAGAACTCACTATTAGGCAAAGGAGTGCATACAAGATGTACAAGAAAAAGATTAAAAGAGACTTCTTTATCACTGTATTCTGGGGCACGAAGGCCCACAGCCTCTAGGTTGTTTGTTTTTTTTTTAAAAGGGTATGGTTTTGCTCTGGCTGAGGTGTTACAGTTCAAGAACAACCTGCTGTCTACAGGAAATCTCTTGAGAAAATTAAAAGTGAACACAGCTATTTGCTAGGCTGTTTTACCGAACAAACACTGCCAGCTGCACTAGTAGCATTTTACCAGACACTTGTCAGCTTGTGTAATCCCTAAGTTTATAAAGACAAGAGGAAATCTGACTGCAGAGTGACGGGGACAGGGAGAAGTGGCTGGAGTTCCTTCCCCCTCGCAGCAGATTCCCGCCTGCTGTAAACTCGTGTTTGTGCACTTCAGTACAGCCGGGATGACTTACAGCAGAGGTTCTGACCAGACAGAGAGCTCGCCCACAGTCCGACTCAACGCCTTAGTAGCTTTCATATGGAATATTAAAACCCAAGGTTTGTCTCCCGGTGTCCTTCACATGATGCTCTGTCTGTTGACGTCCACATTGTATGCGGATGAATTGGAACAGCCTCGGCCAAAATCAATAAAAATGCCTTCAGAATCAGAGTCAATCGACTCCAAAATCTGATCTACTATGTTCTCAGGGCTGGAAGAGGGAACTGGTATCAAGGAAGGGTCCCTGTCCAGCTCAAAGGACCTGTGTGGGTCGTCCATGGAGTGGAAGAGTCCTTTCTGCGGCTCCACGGTGCCAAGTTTGCTGGAGCACTGCACGGCGCCGGGCCTCTCCTGCTCTCCCGGCAGCGAGCTCTTCGTGGCTGTCATGGAGCTCTTGGAGCCGTTGTCCATGATAGTGGTGAGGTTGGAGTAGCCCTGGAGCTCCAGGCAGGAGGTCATCTCCGAGACGGAGTGCCTTCGGATGCCCGTTCCGTTGGCAGCCATGCCCTCGGTTTCATACTCGGCCACTGGCGTCAGCAGCGGGTTGTTGTAACTTTTCGATCGCACCACGGGGTTCTTGGCCAGGACGTCACCCGATTTCGAACGCCTGAAGAACCGCTTCTCTGTAAGCAAAGAGAGATCCAGAGTAATAGCTCCTGTTTTCCTGGTAGTAATAATTATGAGTGTTCAAATGAAAAGTCATGAATATTCATGAGCTTTTCTTGAATGACAGAAACTTTTATAAAAGGATACATTTTGCTGGTTTGGTGGATCCATAGGCTACAGGTTGCCTAGATTTCTTTCAATTTCTTTTAGATTTCCTTTAGATTTCTTTTTCTTTGAAGACCCCAAACTTACCTTTGCAAACAATAGCCCAGATTCCCTCACATTCTTACAACTTCAGCAGATGGAGTAAAGCAGCAAATATTGTAGGAGCCCTAATACACAACTGCAAGGACTTTCTTTAGACAAGAACAGAAAGTGCAATTCTGTTCTTGTTCAGGCTATAAAGGGCATCTCTGATATCCAGTCGTTGAAATTTAACTTTTCCACCCACCCTGGGAAAATCAAGTTTCTTCAAACCTGGGGCACCAGGATTAAGGCACGCAGTGTTACTAATAATTCCGGAAAAATTTCCATTCAAAGCATCGTTCAGAGACCACACATGGCAAGAGCACTGAGAGTGTTTGGAAACGCTGGCTGGCCGAGGGCAGCACCCAGAGCAACCTTTTTGGGGAACAAACCCGCCCTCCATCCGGCAGCGATTGGCTGAATGCTGCCGGTAACCAAGGGGGCTCTTTCCAAAGAATGAGCAGCAGGTGGCAGCAAGTCAGCACGGAGATGCTCCACCAGTGGGTTAGCGCGGGAGTGCTCCGCAGCAGCTCCATCTTTTGACCGTCGTGCCAACTTTTTGCAGACCCCGGTGCTCAGACTCACGTGTGCTAAAAATATACAAGTGGTGTGAACAAGAGGTGTCACTTTTGAAGCTTTCTTCCTGCCACTCTGCCTTTGCCCTCCCCACGACAGGGGCACGGCTGGAGAAGGGGATCAAGGTCACACTCTGGAGGTCAACCACAGCCACTCCGTGCAAACTGTCTGCTTTCAGTCAGGGTGCTGGTATAGGTTCCCCTGCAAACCACACAATGCCCTTCACAAATGCCAGTTTCTTCTAAAATTATAATTATGTGCTTACCTGGACCCAAATTCCAATCACATGCTGTACTGCTGTAACAACCATTTTCTCTACTTAAGATTGTATTTTGCAGCTGTGTCTCCCTCAGCCGTGAAATCAGCTGAGCCAAGTTCACTTTTGGACTTTGTCTTTGGTAGGAGTTTGACCTGGCAAACAGAAAAGGTTCCCGAGGGCTGCCCTGCCACAGGAACTCTGCCTTTTTGGTCACACCAAGGCTTGGTGGGAAGGGAAGGCTGGGTGTACTGGTTGGACTGGGAAGAAAGGAGGTCAGTGGCCTCAGCAGTCCCAAGGACAGCGTGTCACGGCTCTAAATCACGCTACCAAAACACCTGGACAGATCTAGATGGGTTAGGTTAACAGCAACAGAGACTTACGTACTCAGCTCCCTTGGATCCAGGCTCACTACGCTAAGACCTATTCAGTGGTGCTGCTAATGATCTACACCCCAGACCACAGCAAGGGGAAGCGCCCAGGCCACCAAAACCTTCCTATCTTCTGCAGTCGTGTAACACATTTATTTTCTAACAATCCGTTTCACCGGAGATTTATTCTCTTTGGGTGTATTTTTTTCCGTCCTGTGATACAACAGCTTGTATTCAGAAGACATCGATTTGGAGGTCCATTTAAATGCTTGTGGCCTTTTAATGGCAAACAATGAACACAAAGGAGTAATCCTGAGCCTTTTTCCATAAATAACCAGCCTCTATTTATTCGCATAAAACTGATTTGCTTCTTGAACGCCTACTGCAGTACAACCATTCTTCCACTCAGCTTCAAGGGAAAACCAACTACCTTATTGGCCACTTCTGACAAGCAAACAGATTAAACTGCCTGCATAGAAAACACACAATTGTACTTATTTTCCCCCATTTTCTCTGTTCAAGCAGGCCGTCGCAGTATTTACATTAAAATACGGAGATACTACCACATTTCCTTTTTGATTTACACTGGAGCATCCCCCTGGCATTTTCAACAGATTGAATTACCTCGTGGGATATTCAAAAGACCTTCACCTTGGCCAAATATTGCCTTCAAGGCTTCAGAGCTCAAAGAATCTTGGATAATAGGCTGGAAGGGACTTAAGAAGGTCACTCACTCAGCCTCGGCCACCCGGCAGGACCATGTTTACCCACCCCGCTCCTGCCGGACGCCCGTGTACGCGCCAGGTGTGCAGTGCCTCTCCCAGTGAAGGTCCAACAGCCTTCAGAGGTGGCTTAGGTGGCATGAAGAGATTTTTCCTTCCCTGCAATCTGAATTTCCCCTGCTATGTGTGGTCCACTCTATTTTTCTTATCTCCAGTGGGATGGAGAAGAGCTTCATACCTTCCACTCTGCAGGAAGCTTTTAGATATTTGAAGGCTTATCGGTTAGTCTTCTCTAAGACAACTTCCTACTCTCTTCCCTGCTTTAAACATCCTTGTATGATATTTATGCGCTAATTAACAGCCACTACTCAGCTCATGGCTTCTTGCTTCTTCCTCTTGCTATCCATAGAGCATCCTGTGCTAAAGCTCCCTCATTAAAAGGTCGAAGGGAAATGCTGAACACACTCTACATTCACAGACTGATTACTGAGCACGGTTACGATGAGCAAGTTTCACTGTGACTCTGCACGCTGCAAAGAGCATGGCTGAGAAAAGGAGCCTGACCACACGGCGTTAGTACTGGCAGCCTCCTCTCGTGTGAGCCCTGGCCCCGCGCAGACCAAGGTTCTGGTGAAGTTACTCTGTTATTCTTACCCAAGATGCAGGAAGAGTGCGTGAAGGGCCCGTCACTGGAGTACAGACCGTAAGTGCCCAAGTAAGGAGAAACCACTTTCTGGATCAGGGATTCCAGTTTCAAATAATCTTCAGTCACACCTTTCGACTCGTGAACCCCCTGAAAGAGAAAAACCACCCAAGGTGAGCACTGTCCCCTCCAACCACCAGCTTCCCTTGCTCACCGGGGCAAGCAGGGAGCCGTGAGCGTGTTCAGTGACACAGCGAAGGCGCCGTGGTGGGACACTGGTTTGTTCCTACAGCTGATTCCTCTCCCTGTAAGGCCAGAAAATGGGAGTCGAACCAGAGAGACTGGCCAGGGAGGACGGAGGATGCGGTCTGTGAAAATGAATTAAAACCAACCCTGGACTTTTTGTTAACGCAACCTTCCAACTTCCTGAGCGAGCTACCGCCGCCTGCTGCACCAGCGGCCGGGACCACAGGGTGTCACTGCCATCTAAGCCATACCGACGGGGTTAAGAAAAAGCTGGAACTGAGACTTAGAAATCTTCCGGGATATTTCCAACAAGAAATATTTACAGTGAAGAGGTTTGTATCTCTTTCCTCATCCTCTCCCAGGCACCTGCCACTACCCAGGCAGAAGTCACCTTATAACTAGCATGGTAAAATTCACCCATAGGCAAAATCGTTTGCCCTTAGCTGTTAGCTCTGCACTTCTACACACAAAGGGGCTTACAAGGCTGCGGAGGTTGCAGGAAAACCCCGGGGAGCTGTAGTCTCCTATTTACAGCTGCAATGTGTGCTCCTGCCTGGTCTGAGAGCCCCCTATGCTCCTGTGTAGGGTTCCTCTTGCAAAGTAAATTCCTGTTTTAGTGTGTGGCTATGTGGCTGTGTGTTTGACCTGTCTTGTGGCAGAAGGAAGATCCTAAATGTCATCCTCAGCAAGAAGGCTGCTTGAATTTAGCAAAACTCCAGATTTCATAATATATCCCTGAATTACTGTAAAAAAGAAACCTGTTGGGATGAAAGCCTCCAGAGAGCGATATGCAGATCAAATGAGTAAAACTGCAACATTTCCTTCAGCCTGTGGAAGGATCCCGATGTTCCAGGGGTATCTGCTGCTCGGTGTGATTCACCAACCGGTGTCTACGGGTGACTATCAGCCTGCAAAGTGTTTGTGAATGCCTGACTTCACCTCCTGGCTGCTGCGCTGACTTGAACACCGCCTGGCCTTACGTGATAAAAAGTTATAAATGGAAAATAACAGAGAAGGGGCAGAATTTGGATTCCAATTCTGCAGGCTTTAAAATAATGAATGAAAATCTTTGGGGATGCGCTATGTCCTGTAAAACTTCGGGAGAATCACAAATCCGAATAAGAACCCAAGGGTATATGCAGTGAATCTGAAAGCTTGCAAACACCAAAGTAACAGCAGAATGAGCCCATAGTTGTTCAACTCATTTAACCCAGACAAAAATCACACAGCAATAGTTCAGAAGACTTAGTGAAGGTGCATGTATTATTTCCAAGTCATCGTTGGCCTCTATCAGAGAAAACATTTCAAATAACAGGAGGAAGAGTCTCAATTTTTGTTGCGCTGCTCCAGGGTTTCCCCTCATGTCTTGCTGGGATTTAGCCAAGATCATCCAGGCCAACCATTAATCTAACATTGACAGTTCTCAACTACACCCTATCCTTAAGTGCTATGTCAACCCTAAATATATATAATATTATAGATTATATAACGCTAGTGACAAAAGCCAGGGATATTTAGCATTGCCCATGCCCAGACTTTGCAGTAAGGCTTTATTTACTCTTCTGCCGTTTAAGTGGTTTTGGTACATGTGAAGGAGGGTGGTTTAATATCAGCTGTGGAGAACGAAACCCAGTAATTCACTAGTACCACACTGCCCACGAAATAGCTCTTATCACCAGCAGAACTGCGACGCTGTATGAGTGATAAAAGTGTCCTTGCCCAGTGGCATCTTAACACTGATTTCCTACCAGCCTTACATACCTGAAAAGTTCTGATTTTCCTAGACTGGCTCTGAGGAAGGATTTCTGTGCAGAAGGGGCTGTTGGGCGTTGGAATGGGCTGCCCAGGGCAGGGGGGAGTCCCCGGGATCCCTGGAGGGGTTGAAGAGTCGGGCTGAGCCAGCGCTGAGGGGTCTGGGGGAGTTGGGAACGGTCAGGGGGAGGGTCATGGTTGGGCTGGAGGAGCTGCAGGGGCTTTGCCAACCCAGATGGTTCTGCGATTCTGGGATTCTTCTGGTTTCCCTCTTGGCTGTGAACGATCTGTTCAGCTATACGCTCCTTCTCCCCTGACGAACGCCTCAGAAGCCCAAGCTGTGTTCCGCACTGACTGCTGCCCTGGCAGGGATACACGGAGGCTTCCAGCAGCGTTCCTGGGTTGGGGTGGGCTCCTGGGTTGAGCTGACAGGATGGAGACTTGACCCTCAAGCTCCAGCTGCTGTGACATCCCCCCGTCACGGGGCTGGGGAGCAGCTGTGCTGGGGCACAGACTCACCTCGTCCCCACCACTGCTGCCCTGCAGATGCTGTTCCTGAGGGACAATCTCTTCTCTCAGAATCCCAACTCCCTAACCACTTGCATCAGCTGCTTCTTCAGTCTTGCCCTCAGCCTTCACTCCCACTCTCCCAAGAGCGGTGCTAATCTCTACCCCCCTTCTCACTTCAACCTCTTTTAATTCCCAGCCTTTGAAGCGAAGAGGCCACAAAATACCACCTTTACAGCCTAAAACCACCCAGTATTAACCCAGCCCGCCATGGGTCTCATTCCTCAGCTCTGGGATCACCCACGGGATGCTTTTCAAAACATACTGAAAAGTCATAAACCATCTGGCATCCGCTGGAGCTGCGGGGACTCCTCTTCTGCTCTGCACCTTGGCACAAACGTGCCGTGTCCACCTGCGACATCCTTCCTGCGTGGGCCATTGTTCCAGGCCTTCCTGCAGGCACCCGATAGGGCAGTTCCTTTAAACCATTTTCTCCGTGTGGAGCTTCTGTGAGAGCAGGAGCGTAACAGGCTGCAGACCATGTCCTGAACTTGTGAAAGAATGTTTTTCCTGCATTTCTTTCTGCTGTGTTATTCATTGACCAACATCCTCTATTTAACCAAATACTAGTACAGCCCAATATTCAGTAAGGTCTACCTCAGATTTCCAAACCTAAACTTTCCGTATGACCTGAATGACACCATCACTTATTTACGAGTGGCCGAGAGGAGTGTCTGCAGGCTCAGAGCAAGCTGGGGCCACCTCTGCCTGGCCACAGCCCCTGCCCGGGGGCAGAGCAGCACCACGCTGCCGTCACTGCGTGACACAAAGCCAAATGTCCCCTGACCCAGAGCCAGCTGGGTCAACATGACACGTCTGGGAAGTGTCCTGGCCCCAAGGTCTGGGCTCAGGCTGTCAGAGGTTGGCTCACAGGGTGGAAGGCAGCCCCTGCTCCTCTTCGTGAGCTTTTAGGACCACGGCCCAGGAAGAAGGGAGCTGCATGTTCATCAGCGCACAGCAGGTTAGCTGAGACCCACCAAAGGCGGTTAACGGGGCAGGGACACCCCACAACCCTACTGAGGAAGTGAGGCTTTCCAATTCCGCAGTTCTTCCAATTTCACTTCTTTAGAGAAGCCCAGGCATGGCTGGTGCAGCTGAAGAACAGCCAGAGGGGGCCTTGCTGTGGCACTATCTATACGCAAATATATCTATCTCTATGTAAATACAGATCAATAGAAAGACATGTATAGACACCCCTACATCTATCACCATGGACATCTATATGTACTCAAAGACATATTTTAGACCCTTTCCCAAATCTGTAAGTCATTGTGCTTATAAAGGCAAAAATTAGCTTTAGAGTAAAGCCAGCTTGGGGTTGTTATCTGTGTCATGATAGAAAAATTGACGGCAGGACTTAAAAGTCACCAATAGAATAACAGAAAAAAGTATTTTCCTGCTATTTTGGCAGCTCATGGTTCTTGTATTTACTGCTTGATGCCTTACTAGTTTGGTATGTCGTTATACAGCAATAAGGCAAAAGTCCCATCTAGCAGGCTGGCTGCTTAGCTTGCAGGAAGCTATATCATAATTTGGGGAAAAAAAAGAAAACTTGGAGCATTATCAGTAAAACAGAGACTCTACCCTTATCTTGAATGCAATATTTGCTCTGCAGACATGCAAAAATTTCCTTTAAAAGATAACTGTGACCTTTCATGAACCCAATTTCATTTTAGCAGAGGAGTTTCATGCTTCCCTGCAAATGTGAGATGTATCTATTAAATTCCTTTCAGAGGCCTTGCCTGACCTATTTATTTCTCAATTGAGGGCCAAAATAGCTCAATATCAAATAACTGCAAGTACCTCAGTACTTCTGGAGCAGTGTAGCTGCTGGATCAAATCCTCATCTTGGTCCCACTGTTTTGAAATGCAACAGGAGTCACCTCATTATCTTTGGGAGGATTATAATGTAATATTATGACAAGAGTCTGCCCTACTCTCAAGGCCTGGATAATGGGGATCTGAGTCCTGAATATGTGAATACCACTGCAGATGGAAAAGGCCTGTGCTCAGCATCGGGAGCAGAGATGTGTATTTCTGAATGTGCCGCAGTAGCCGAGTCCCTCCCTTCAGTAACCTGTAATTAAATAATTTAGCAAGAGAGAATTCTATAAAAAGCATTAAAAGGACCCCATGCGCTGCTGGTTTCGATCTGTAAATCTGTAAGTGCTCCCAGAAGGGCCATGCGCCCCAAAGACTGAGGTAGCGGCTCTCTGAAGTTCTGGCCCCGTGCGCTGGAGCAGGGCCCCGGCCGCGTGCGTGTCCCCCGCTGCGGCGCTCCAGAGTGTTGCTGGAACGAACCACTCCCTGTGTTTGGGAACAAAACCCCACGAGTCAAACCCAGAAGTCAGCGAGAACGGACATTTCCATCCCTGTTAATTCCGTAAGTTAACCACAAGCTCTGACTGAGTTTTGAAAGGGCACGAGGGCTTCTTGTGAAAGCACAGAGGATGGAATAAATGCATCTTCTGGCACTGCTAATAGACGTGTTGAGAAGAGCAGCTGAGGGGTTTGTAACCCCATGTAAGGCCACAGATTACGTTTCCAATACACAGGACTTCTCTAAGCCTCCAAGTGGTCCTAAAGTGGAGGCCACTCCAGGCAGGCATCGAAAGGTTTGAAGAGTCCTCCTCAAACACAACCTTAAAACCTGCCTGAGGCGAAGGTTTACTGCTTTAATCTTTTGCATACTGTACAACAAAGATGGACTGCTTTGAAGATTTTTTAATGAACATATGTTTTAACAAAAAATACTATTAAGCCATTATCAACATTACATCTAAGCACAGGCTACATGGCTTGCAAAGCTGCCAGACACCTAAATGCTATTTTGGCAACATTTGCCACCATTTTTCTCATTAAAAAAACCCCAAAGTCCTTGCTGTATTTTACCATGGCAATAAAACCAACCACAATCACTATATCCTATTTCTACATCCTATTACACTATACATTTCTATATCCTGTTATGCTAAATTTGAGCACCCTGTGCTTCTCCTCACAGGCAGTGAACAGTGGCAGTGGCACGCAGGCGGGCAGACCCGCCGCCATCCCACGTGGTGCAAGGTGGGAGCCTGCCCATGAGCCTCCCTCATCGCTGCACGCTCCATGGAGCTGCGGCTGTCTTTTCACTCATCGCCATAACCAAAATCCTTTCATTTTGGGTAAAAAAACAACACCTGCAATAAAACCGGAGAGTATCAGCGCTTCCAAACGAATGCTCTGAAGTGACCGTAAACCCGGCTGCCAGCCCGGCACACCGGGGAGGTGTTCAGGCTGTGAGCTGCAAAGGAGCCCAGAAATTAATCATCCACCTCCCACCACTTTTCACCTGGTGTTGGCTTACTTCACTTCCTCAGGCTTTGCTAAAAACCCAGACATGAAGCAATCCCCGAAGAATCACAGCCATAAAAAACTATTTAGGCTGCTGATGGTCTGGTATGTCTCATTAGACATCCTGGCTAAATTAAAAGTTAAATTAAATTAAAAGTTACTGCTTTTAACTGACCAGCAGTAATTTTGCTCTACAGTTTCCAGTTCTGACTAACAGCACCCACCACATCTAGAAATGGTGATATCACCCAGTTGCTTTTCGCTTCCCTCTTTAGCACAGAGTACTATAGGACCATTTATCTAATAAATTCGACATTAAAAGCTATCTCCAGTGTCTCCGTGTGCCCTAACAACTGGACGTGGCAGGAGGAACTCCTTTATGCCCACCTGCAACTGCAGATGTGCTGAAGAACACACTCATCACTGATTAAAGGATGTAGCACTAAACTTTAGCTTTAACGCCTCGGCCGATCAGCGCGTTCACGTGAGCGAGTGCTGGTGCAGAAGATTGCCTTCCAGCTCAACTGTCAAACCACTGGGCAGCTTGTCAGTGAAAAATCAAATAGAATAGAAGAAAACATGGATAAAACCTGCCTCCCCCAGGCCAGAGGGGGCCCAAGCCCAGCACAGTGCTGGGAGCAGACACGACGCTGGGGGAGGCACAGCGCGTCTTGGTGCCTGACGTGGGAGCGGCTCTGCCACAGGGGACACACCGAGCTCTGGTCCTGGGTTACCAACTTCTGGACTCAGGGAAGAAAGGAGCAAAAACCAGACTTCTGGATTATTTAATGAAGTCGTTTCAGCAGTCGTTACTCTTGGTGGCTTGATGGTCCCGAAGAGTGAAGTCCTCTGTCCACGGGACAGGGAGTGGCTGCGTAGGGCTCAGCTCGTGGCCAAATAACACACCCGGGCCCTCAGTCTGCTGGGGTGTCCTCAGCCTGGCTCCGCTGGGGTGTCCTCGATGGCTGGCCTCCACCCTGGACGACCAACAAAAAGCTGTGACCTACCACGGGCTCAAGCAGGCCTGACCTGCAGCTACCGGGAAGGAAACGCGCTGCCGGAAGCATTTACAGGGTCAGGCCCAAAGGCAAAGGGAGGTCCTGGCCTCGTGTACTGACCTGTCTTCACCGGCTTGAAAGCAGCAAATTCCTCGGAGGAAGGAAAAACACATTAAGAACCACGTTTCTTTGACTGGCATCGGGTCAGATCAATATGACTGAAAGAAACACGCAGCGGCGATAATCTGACACAGGCTGAGCAATAACAGGCGCCCGACTACTCCCAGGGAAAACTGAAATTAAAAGTCACAAGACGTACCACAAGGCAGCCACAGAGCAGTATCTATAGTGAAAACACACATGACTCAGCCAACACCACCAGTGGAGAATTGATAAGGGTGTGCAAACTGCAGTGCACACCCTGGTGACCACATCAACAGCGAGATCTGCTTCTTATTTCAGTCAGAGACAGCAGCAGCCCTCCTTGGAACAGATTTAGAAACCAGTGCCCTTACTGGCCATGACTACTTGTTGTCCCACTTTGGCACATGTAACACCTCTGATTGCATCATACCTGTCCTTCTAAAACTTGAGCAACACAGGCCAACCTGAGCAGGAGCCAGAGTGTGCCCAGGGGGCCAAGGAGGGCAACGGCATCCTGGCTTGTGTCAGCCATAGTGTGGCCAGCAGGGACAGGGAAGGGATCTGAGCCCTGGGCTCGGCACTGGGGAGGCCGCCCCTCGCTGAGGGGGTTCAGTGTTGGGCCCCTCACCCCAAAAAGGCCATTGAATGACTCGAGCGTGGGCAGAGAAGGGCAACGGAGCTGGGGCAGGGTCTGGAGCACAGGTCTGCTGGGGAGCGGCTGGGGGAACTGGGGGGGTTCAGTCTGGAGAAGAGGAGGCTGAGGGGAGACCTCCTGGCCCTCGGCAACTCCCTGCCAGGAGGGGGCAGAGAGGGGGGATGAGTCTCTGGAGCCAAGGCCCCAGCGCCAGGCCCCGAGGGAATGGCCTCAAGCTGCCCAGGGCAGGGTCAGGCTGGCTCTGAGGAAGGATTTCTGTGCAGAAGGGGCTGTTGGGCGTTGGAATGGGCTGCCCAGGGCAGGGGGGAGTCCCCGGGATCCCTGGAGGGGTTGAAGAGTCGGGCTGAGCCAGCGCTGAGGGGTCTGGGGGAGTTGGGAACGGTCAGGGGAGGGTCATGGTTGGGCTGGAGGAGCTGCAAGGGCTTTGCCAACCTGTATGGTTCTGGGATTCTGTGGTCTGAGGGCAAGCGTGAAATCACTGTGAGGAGGAACTGGGGACAAATAGGGCCACCAGTCCCTGCCATGTGCACTGCTGGTGGCACAACATGTGGTCCCAGTTATGCTACAGGTTACATTCTGGATTGAGGTCCGCATCCCTCCATCTTCCTTTGAATAGACACACGTACATACTTAATATCATCTAAAAGTTAATTATCTTATTTTTCCTGCTCTTGCAAGGCTCACACACAAACCTGCGGCAGTGAAGTTGCATTGTTGCTGTTGAGGTTTCAGGAGTGGTCGCAGGTTTGCAGAATTTCTGTTTTCTCTACAGCACTGTGGCACTTCCACTGACCAAGGCCACCCTGCCTCACGCTTTGGAGGAGAGCACAGTGGCTCTCGGAGCAGCAGGCGCTGCCCAAAGAGCCGAAGCTGTTCTCCTCCTCACTGCTGCTCCTACTGCCCGCGGAGCCTCCCCGTGGGAGCTTCCCGCTCCAGCTGACGCCGTCTCCGGCTGATGTGCACCGCACGCGACGGAAACACCTACAGATGCGCTGTGACACACCCTGCAGGAACTCCCTAGGTCCAACAGCAAATCAGGAAGCCCAAGTTGGTGGAGATACTGTGCTCCCCCAGCCCCACCTGCCCACCTTGTTCCCTGGGAGTCAACCCCGCAGAGCAAATCCCCCAGTATTATACAAACAGAATTACATCTGGGGAGGAGCACCTGGCCTCCATTTACACATGGAGTAAATGCAAACTCATGAGTACACTCATGGAGGTATCCGATGCGATAATGGATTCTTCTCACCCTTTGCAATTGTGACATCGAGGGTAACACAGTGAGTAGAATCAGCCATGCAGTGTCAGACCAAAAGTTAACTAAATTCAACATTTCCTTGCTAACAGTGGTAGCAGGAGAAGTGCACGGGCTAAAAAAGGAAATAGGGCACGCTCAGTGCAGGCTCTCCTGGTGAATACATCGGCGCTTCTGGCAAAGAGTGATATAAAAACTTGCTGCATAGGACTTTGCAGTAGCCCTAAAGCATAAACAATCTGTGCTAGAAATTATTTAAACAGTAAGATGAAGATGGTCAATAATTGATAGAATAAATAGTTTCCAGAAATAAAGAACCAGCTTAACCACTGAGTCCTCTGAACGGGGGAGACAATGGTGACTTTGGTATAGTCTATAGTATAAATACCTTTCGTATTTAGGAGGCGAGTGCCATGCCGAACCCTTCTGCTGTCCAACAGAGAAGGACCCGAGGACTGTTGGCAACAATTATTCAGCTTAACTCTGAATGTTCTTTGCAGTTAAGTGGAACTACTGCTGACTGACATCAGCTGGTGCTCCAGCCCAAGCCAGCAAGGATGGAAAAGGTGAAAACCGGTAAGACATACGGAGAGTGATGAATTTTTCTACTTAAATTGATGCAATCCTGATGTTCACAGAATCACAGGATGGCTGAGGCTGGAAGGGACCTCTGGGGTCCTCTGGCCCAAGCCCCCTGCTCACGTGGGGCCACCTAGAGCCAGCTGCCCAGGACCATGCCCAGGCGGGTTTTAAATATCTCCAAGGGAGGAGACTCCACCACCTCTCTGGGCAGCCTGTGCCAGTGCTCGGTCACCCTCACAGGAAAAGTTTCTTTATGTTCAGACAGACCTTTCTGTGTTTCAGTTTGTGCCCATTACTTCTGGGCCTGTCACTGAGCACTACTGAGAAGAGCTTGGCTGAATCTTCTTTTACATTCCCCCAAATTTACGACAACTGGTAAGATCCCCCTGAGCCTTCTCTTCTCTGGGCGGAACAGTCCCAGCTCCCTCAGCGCTCCCTCACGCCAGAGATGCTCCTGCCCCTTTAACACCTTCACGGTCCTTTGCTGGACTCTCCCCAGTAAGTCCCTGTCCCTCTTGCACTGAGGAGCCCAGAACTGGGCACAGCACTCCAGGTGTGGCCTCACGAGTGCTGAGTAGAGGGGAAAGATCACCTTGGCCTGCTGACAATACCTAATGCAGCCGGGGATGCCGTTTGCCTCCACTGCAGCCAGGGCCCACTGCTGGCTCATGTTCTTCTACTAGTGTCAGTGGGGCTCAGAAATTCTGGAGGACTCTCCACGTGAGAGCTTCAAGTCCCAAAAAAAAGGTCGAGTAAACTCTGGGAGCTCACTGAGAGGGACTACAAGACCAACTGACCCCTTCTGGAGAGACATCTGGGTAGAAAGAAATGCCCTGCCTCAAACTAACTGGGAGCAGAACAGGGTCAAGGACTGGGAGTTTCGCCTTGCTGCTCCTGCTTCTAGCCCACTTGTTTGTGTTTGTCAGGACAGAAAATTTCAGGTACTTCCTCCCCGGTTTCCCTGATGATTCATGCCACTTTCATCCCAAGCAAACAACTCAGACATTTTTTAGCCTTTGGGAAACAGACTCAAAACAGGACCAAAACTGCTTCAAGCAGGGACTTAATTTTGCTTTGTCCGAGCCTGTGTTGACTAAGCTGAACCTGATCCACTTCAACTACGTGTGCCCTCTTCCCCGGGGGGGTTTCTCTGCAGCAGTCCAAAGGCAGAACAAGAAAATATGACTGAGCTGGGGAGAAATGGGGGCCACACCTTTGCAGCTGGAAGAGAGCAGTTTCCCCTCTCGGAGGACTATCTCAGCCCGGTGAAGGGGGCCAAGAATTCATAATGGCCTCACTTTCAGTCAGCCTCTGAGACCGTGGTATGTCTCATGAGGGGGAAGTGTGAAAAGTAGGACCGGTACATTAAGTTCTCTCATGGCTTTAAGTCAAAATAACCCCTGTCAGGTTAATGATTTCATACTGCTTTACAACCAGGGCAGGCTGTGCCCTGTGCGTTACAGGTCCATTCTGGGGCACCAGTAGCTTTTTTGCATGTGTTGGACAGACGCAGCTGCACAATTCATGGTTGTATCATTATGAGCCATCGGTAGCGTTGCCTCACATTATTTTTTCCTCTCTTCATTTTATGCTAAGCCTCTGGTAAAGCCTAGAATATCTGAAGGGTTAAATCATGTCTTATCTCTGCCTCCTGCTTTTCTCATAGCAACAGTGTTCAGGGGAGGGAGAGGCAGAGAAGCCTGCCATTGCCATATTGACAGAAGTCAGCACTTCAGATCCCTGTGACTGCCTCAGAAATAAAGATCTTGTCATATTCCCTTTAATCTCCAGCAAGTGCCAAGTTATGTCAATGTCAGCGTGAGAAGCTGCTCTGTCTCTCTCTTTCTTTCATTGGTGGCACTGAGACACAGACAAAAGATAAGGAAGACAAAACACCCAGACACGGTTTGTGTTCAGCTGGTGAGAGTTTTTCAAACGGCTTGGCTGCAAAAAGATAGCAATAGGATTTTTCTTTCCCGAAAGGATCAAACACTAAGAACAGGCTAGTCTTCGCCTGACCCTCAGAAATCCAATGTATTATTTTCCTTTAAACTGTTATTAAACATTTTACATGAGACTGCGAAAGACAAAGCAGAAGATGAAGACTGAAGATAAGATACAAAATGATTAGAAGTAAGGAAGTTACTCTGAGGCTTACAACAGTGCTTAGGGTCCTGCAGAAGCTGAACAGCCAGTTTGCTAATAAAGATCCAACCAAAATAATGGTATGCATTTCTGCCTTTCATACTTTCAGGGCCAGAGGTTGTCTGATTCCCAGCTAAGTGACTCCCCTGGGCACAGACAAGAGCTGCAATCATCTCAGTCAAATAAGCTAATGTGACTTTGAAACAACCCACCGAATGAATCTATGCAGAGGTGAGTGTCTCCGAAGAGCTGTTTATGGAATAAATTGGAGCTGGAGTTAGTTTATCTGCATTTACAAATACTTTAGCACTGGCACATGACATGCAAAGGCAAACACACAGGCGCATGGAAGTGTGTGTGCAGCCCCATGCAGAGATCACCCGGTGAGTTACCAAATAATTAGATGCGATCTTTAATGTCCAAGAGAATAAATCTTTTCATTTCTTTTTAGGCTCCCTCCTGAAGTTCTTGCTGATCTATACACATTAAGCTCATCTAACCTTGCTGGGGAATTGATGGCTTTTAACTCTGAGCATTGAAGTCTTTTACCTAATCTTGGCTCTGAATGTTTTCTCATTTAACATTTATTACAAGAAAATCCATCTTGCGTTTATTTTCAGGTGGGTGCTCAAAGAGAAAAAAGGATGGCAGAGCCCTCCCTCAGTGCATGCAGGCTCTTTTGAAGAGACATCCAAGAAACTCTTTTGAAGAGCTGCAAACATTAACTGACTGCTGTTACCTACTTGTGAGGATTTCTGATACTGCCTTTCAGAGCCACACTCCCCTCGTAAATCATTAACGAACATTCATCCCTCAGCATCCTCCATGCTGCTTCATCCTTTGCAGGTGACTGAGTCTACACCACGAATTTTCTGCTCTTCTGAAATAGACTGAGTAGAGGTGTCAGCTGTGCCTTATGGGTTTTAAAATTTTTTGCTATTTCTGGCAGCGACACCATTTTCCTCACCAACAACTGATCCCCTGTGAACCAGAAAGCAGCAGATCACCTCCTGACCCCCGATCTCGCCTGGCTTACGGAGGCGTGTGGTTCACCACAGTGGTGTTTGCATCCAAACCCTGAGTTCACCGGCGGGGAGCACTGAGCAGTGCACTCCCCAAACGCAAACAGCACCCGGCTGGGGACGGCTCTGAAGGACCGACCTTCCCACCTTCATCATTATCATCATCATCATCATCACCCGCCCGGGACGGGCACACTGGCAACCCCACACTCTGGCAAAATCCAGCAGTGTTCAGCAATTCTTGCAACAGCTGCCTGCAGTGGAAACCTGTCTGGTCGAAGCCAACAGATGCCCTGACTTACCTCGTTTCGATACGACCCTACGACTGAAACAAAAGTCTTTGGTTTTCGGTCTTTTTCTCCCCCCTCTCCCCTCAATGCTGGCTGGTGCTTTAATTTAATATCACACAGCCACCTCCACAGCCCAGGCCTTCTCCTTGCTTCTGTTTTAAATGTTAACAACGCAGCTCCATATATAACCATATTCTAGAGCTTTTCGAGCAAAACTACTTCCCAATTCCTCCTCTACTATACACAGGCTTTAGCAGAGCTGCGTTAGCCTCAAACTGCCTGAACATCTGTCCTCATGTGATTCAGACATTTTGAGAAACAATGGAAATACCCCACTGATTCTTCCAAGGTTTTGTTCTCTTCAACTAAACAAGGAAACCACAAGAAAGGCTCATGAGTGATACAGGAGGAATGAAGGATGTTTGATTTTTTTTTTCTTCTTGGAGCTGAGCAAGCAACCTGTAACAAGAGGACAAGAATCACATTGCCTCTAGAGGACATCTAGACCCCTAAGGCCAGTGGTGTATTATTTGTCATGAAATCACTTGTAGTACATTTATCTCCTTGTTTCCTTCTGCTCATCTACTTTCTCTTGCACCAGGCTGCACAATCTTTAGTGCCAACATTGTATTTTCACTGTGTTTATACAGCGCCCAGTGCACGAAGGCTCCTGCCTATCTGTGCTAGCAAGGAAGGGGCTTGGAGATACAACCAGTAAACTGAAGCAACTGACAGCTCTGAGCTGCTCAGGGAGAAGAAATTTAATCGGTTTTATGTGAGAGCCACTCCAAGCACAATAGCTGCATTCTGCAAAACACCTTTCTGACAGACTTCAGCCAGGCTAAACAGCTTCTCCTCTCGCCAGCATCCGCTGGACTGCAGCACTGAAGTGCAATCCCCTGCCCTAACAACCTCAAACCGGAGGCCTCTGGATCCATTCTGTAAAGCACATGAGTGGGGAGCGGTCCCCTCCCCTCCCTGCACCCCCGGTTTCCCCCAGCCCACCCCCAGCAGAACCACGACACCTGGGCAGCCAGGCTGGGCCGTGCTGGGGCTGCTGGCCCTGACTGCCCACACGCCCGACTCCCAGGCACGACCAGTCACGTCACCCTCACCTGGTGCTGAGGGAGTTTTGCTGCAACCACCTGGGAGCTCGCTGGG
Source organism: Athene cunicularia (assembly GCF_003259725.1). Lineage (NCBI taxonomy): Eukaryota > Metazoa > Chordata > Aves > Strigiformes > Strigidae > Athene > Athene cunicularia. Next base: position 27,609,857 of record NW_020799092.1, read on the forward strand.
ACCAGGAGGAGGCTCCCAACAGGTAACAGTTTAAATCAAAGTAATGTGAATCCTGCTCTGTCACGTGACTGTTTACCTTTTAATTGCTTGTGATAATCAGGCAGGGGCAAGTTAATGAATTTCACAGTATGTGTCACGTATCGCCATGCCACTTGGCTGTTTCTTCTGCAGCTGCAGCAGAGCTGAGGGCCAGACTGTGAAATTCCTGATAGAAGACAATTAACCCTGTCCACTCACCACGGGAGAAAGGATGCCTCTGCCTCTGGCAGACTCAGTCTCTCCCCTCTCTTCGCAGACTGCAACGCACAGGCTTGTTATTTTTGGAAGAAATGCACCACAAAGCAGTCACCCTCTGCACAGGTCCCTGCACCACCAAGCCTGACACATGCTGTCCCCACGGGGTGCTGGTTCTGGCACCAGCACCCACAGAGCAGGAGAGGAAAGGCCTGGGGACAGCACCTGGGTAGGACTCCAGAGCAGGAGCTTCCAGCCCTTCCACAGCTCCTTCCCTTCTCAGTGTTCCTTCTGGGGAGAAGGCAGAGGGTGGGACATTTTATATAACTTGTTTTAATCACCTTGTTGGCTTAGATAGAAACATGTCTTCCCATAACAACTAAATTTTGCAACAGACAGAAACCAGCAAACACCAAAATCCCAGGAGAAATCGCTCCTGACTGAAAGCAAACAGCTCCCAGTTCACACAGGAAACAATTGGTTTACTCCTTTCTAATGACTGACAAGGTTGCCAGTCACATCGGTGTGAGCAAACCACTACCAGGGGACACCACTGTGTGTCCTGGTGCTCTGCATCTGGCTGCCACTGAGTCTCGACCTGGTTTATGGGCAGAGGCGAAGACAGGAGGGGAACTGAGATCAGAGAAAAGAGCTGCCTGCAAGGATGAGCTCCCAGCTGTCCTCCATGTGACTAACATGCCCCCAGCTTCATCTCTGCCTTCCTCCCTTCTGCCTCGTGGGAAAATAAATTGGGGTTGGGGGAGGATGAGAGTTAGAAGGCAACTTTGGGAAGGTAAAAGGTGGCGAAGCTGCCAGCAAGATGATGGGAGAAGCAGCAGTGGGACCAGCAACCACCAGCGTTCAAAACCCAGCGAGCACTGTGCAGCCCCGTGTCTGCCGCAGGAAAAGCTCAAGGAGCAGGGAAATAGGCACCCGATCTCCCAGCGAGAGGCTTCCCCGCTAGCCCTGGGCTAGCCCCGGGCTCAGCCTGAACGCTCCAGGCACTGGGAAGGCAGGGGCAGGGTGGTACCCGCACAAGGGACCATCCAAGCTGCTCCACACCCAGCTGCAGCTCAGATCCGACTGAACCACATTGTCTCATCTCTGGAAACCACGGGGATGCTCGTGGGTGCAACGCTCCGGAACAACCCTGCACTGTCTTCCTGGTGGAAATGGTTTTTGCCTTTCTTCTCACAAGCAGGGCCCGGTGAATCGCAGCAGGACAGAGCAGGAGGTGCTGCACTGTCACAAACTGTGGGTAACCCAGAACTGCTGGGAAAGAGGGTGTCCCCAACAACTCCCGTGGGACGCCCTGTGGGGGAAGCGGAGCGAGCTCTGTGGAGGGGGGACCGTGGGCTGTTTCTCTCTCCCTCCCTCCTGTTGTTGCCCAGAGACAGAACTTGCCAAACTGCACAGGTACCAGCCAGAGAAAACGAGAACCTTCTGGAACAACCTACCGTGCGGGTGTGAGGAAGGTTCTACAGAGGCAACACCCCACATGTGTCTGTGTCAGCCACCACCTACGGACCAGGCTGGCTGCTCTGCGCCCGCGCGGGACCCAAGGGGGGTGATTCCCCTTTTCCTATCCCCTCCTCCTCTCTCTCTTACACATATTCATGAATATAAGTTTTGCAGGAACTGAACTGCAATCAGTTGATGGTTGATGAGGAAAACAGGCTCACGGCCAAAGTGCCTTTATTCATTCTCCGAGGGTTATCAGTTGACTGTGACCGAGCTGTCTCCATTATTAAAGTGGTCAGTTAATAAAGTCACCAGCACAATTGTTCCTCGGAGTCATCGTGGCGACTCGGCCCACCCTGCAGCTCTGCTCTTGGGGAATTCCCAGGATTCACCCCCCTCGTCACCCACCGGTGACCCCGGCCCCGGCTGGCCCTGCTACCTGCAGGGACACAGCCCAGCCACTGAGCGGAGAGCAACGGGGGCTCCCCTCCCGGGGCGGGCGCTGCCGCAGCTGGTGGGTATCACCCACGGTGCCGGGAGCTCCTGGGATGGCTCCCTGGCCTTTGGGTGGCCATACCAGCCAAGAAGTGTTTGCCACCTCCCAGGGACCCCTGCTCTGGTGCCCCGGGCGATTCAGCAGCTGCCATTCCCTCGTGGCTTTGTCTACTTGGGGACACTCAGGAAAATGAAATGATAATTCGCTAAAGAACAGAAAGCTGTTTAGATAAACGGTGCTTAGGCCTCTGATGTAGAATTGAAGTGTCATTAATTTAACTCGCCTCCTTTCCTACCCCTTTAATTCTCAGAATGAGTGTCCATACAGAGTTTTAATGAGGTTTAATTAATCTTCTTTAAAAGGTAGCTTAGATTAACTTTCTTATGTTCCCCCTGTAGACAACCCATGAATTGCAGCACTAAAGCACCCTGCCTCAAAGGATTCTTGCACCATGGGAACGTTTCCTGCTCAGAGTTGTTTAACAGTCAAAATTTCTATGCTATCTTTTATGCCAGTTTTAGTGTGCTGGCCCAAAAGGGTCCACAAAAGACATTTGTACGAACTAATGCAATTAGTTAAAACCTTCTCCCTCTTACTTGATAAAAAAATTCTAGGGTCTGCAGGGACATTGTAATTCAAGTTAGGAATGATTTTACTGATTTAACTCTATTTTGTAATGGATTAAGGATTTGCCTGCCAATGAACTTGTACTGGTTTTAATAGGCCAGTTTCATTAATGGAGGCAAACTCTGGGGGACATATTTATCCCAGAATCACTGAGGTTGGCAAAGCCCTTGCAGCTCCTCCAGTCCAACCATGACTGTTCCCAACTCCCCCAGATCCCTCAGCGCTGGCTCAGCCCGACTCTTCAACCCCTCCAGGGATCCCGGGGACTCCCCCCTGCCCTGGGCAGCCCATTCCAACGCCCAGCAGCCCCTTCTGCACAGAAATCCTTCCTCAGAGCCATATATTTGAGGAAGGACAACCTGGTTTCGCCGAGGTTAAACGTGTATCTAACTGAGTTGAGCTGAAACAACTCACGCTTAGGTTGCACAAGTAAATTATCATGGGCTGAGGGAGTCTTGGGTGCCATAGGCAGCAGGGAGGTGTCAACTCCATGCATGCCTGCTCTAGCCCCAAGTGTTGAGTTCTCTGAAGGACAAGCAAGCGCTTCTCACCTCCCCCAGCAGAAGGCAGCACACGGGCAGCAAGAGCAGAGGGTATGAGGGACAGTAACAGGTTAACTCAGGGCACTCTGGACAGCTGCTGCAGCGTTTGGCAGCTCCAGCTGAAGCCGTACCTCTGGGTAACTAACTGGTGTCCTTCACTGAAGTGACATCTTACTTCACGTGAGGTACTCCGAAAATGCCCTGTGAGCATGTGCCCAGAGGGACTCTGCACACTGCAAACTGCCTTCTATAACCACGGTGTTTGATTGGGACGGACAAGGTGATGGGCACGTTCCCTTGAACACCGTCTTCCTGTTAAGAGGAGGGACAAGATGCGCATTTGAATTACTATGCCACGGTGTTCGTGAGGCAGGTTCACATATAACAAAGCAAAACAACATTTTACGTTGCTTTCCTGTTTTTCTGAGGGTTACAGAAGTGGCAACGTGCAGTGTGGCCAAATATGTTGAGAATTTTGGAGAGTACCCGATTTCCAAATTAAATCTGTTCTTTCCATGGGGCAGTGGACTTCCATTGGTCTTAGTTACACCGAGGGTCCATGAGTGCAGATTTTTCAAGGTCTGTGGTGCAGAAACACCGGCTGCATCGAGTTACTATTGAAACTGCCCCGTCAGTCAGGCTTACAGAATGGTTAAGAGCAACCACACTTGCTCCCCCTATCTCTGCCCCTGGAGAAAACATACTTGTGGTGAGCCATGAAATAAGTGCCAGGTGGAAACAGCTAAACCCATTATAGAGGGAAAAGGCATCTGATGTGGTTTCCCTGCTTAACTCTAAACCTACAGCTTGTAAATGGAAAACAGATAGCCACCAATGTCACCGACTCCTGCCCTCACCGGGCTATGGCAGGGGAATTGCTCTGGACTAACAGGCAAGCGAGTGAAGGTGCTGCCCTGGTTAGTACCAACAGTGTCCACAGCTCTCCCCCGGTGCTGTCAGCCCTCCACAGCATCAGCACGGCTCTAACCTACCTGTAGGCCTCTCTGGTTCCCCTGCACTGCACTCAGGCTACTGCTGCTGTCACTTCTTTGAACTCTCCAGTTAGTTCCCAGGTTCCTGTCTCATTAACCCAGCACATCCCAACCTGCTGGAGGCAACACCCCAGCATGTAGATGAAACAGTTCTCTCCTTGAGGCAACACCCCAGCATGTAGATGAAATTGTTTGAACATTTGTGTCGCTTCCATGCGGAAATGATTCCCAGCACCAGAAAACCAGCTCAATAATAAAAACCATATGGAGACATTCAAATTCAAACATGACAAATACTCCTCACTAGCAAAAAGGTCAAGCTTTTCTTTCAAAAAGATCTTTTTCCTACAACAAATGAATGTTGTGCCTGGTTAAAACTCATGGCAACACAAATTCATCCCATGGTAACAAACTATTGTCAGTTTAATTACTGCAAACTGCATTTGCTGATAGAGACAGGAAGACAGGATAGTGCTTAGAAGTGTTCTTTCTAAAAAATATTCTAAGGTGTAAATCTTGAGGCCAGATTCTCAGTTTCACGTCTGTCAACACGGAGCAATAGAGGACAGTCCCCTTTGTGTCAGGCAGTGCTCTTGCTGCAAGATTTCTTGCCTGACTCCTTACGTGCCCATGGGACCGATGCAAATGAGACAGACAAGCTGCCCTTTCCCCAGGAAGGAAGGAAACACATGTATGCACAACCCAGGGGAAGCACAGGTTTTTGATACAGTGATTTATATTTCAATCGGGTCTACGATCCATTTATTTATTGATTTCTACTTTTTGTGTCTTATAAACCAGGAATTCAGAAAAAGGTGAAGAGAAATGAAGAGCACGTTGAAACCTCACGCCCACACCCCTTTGTTCAACCTGTGCTTCAGGTCTAAGAGACTTGGTGACACCACCTCTCAAAAGCAACTGCCAAATCCAAAACCCACGGCCACGGAGAACTGAACCCAGCTGACACACACTGGAGTGTTACAGGAAATCTGCTGTTCCACAGGCAGGACCCTGCAGCTTTCTGATAGCAAAGGTTGTTTTCTTTTAACCACGACGCTGCCTTTGGTTTGCTATGTGGCTGCTGGGATGGAAAACCAGCACTCTGCATTTTGCTTTCAGCTCTTGCAATGTGCTTTTCCACCCCTTTAATGTGCAAGGAGCTGAGCCTACATTTAAGAACTTTCCAGAGATAACAAATAGGTCCCACTGGGCAGGCTTATGTATTTATTTTGTCTTCCTTTACAGAGAATGACAACAGGCAAGGGAGTTCAAATGAAGCTCAGAGAAGCCAAAGAGGAAACCACAGGTTTTATTTTTCTCTTCAGAGTTGATGTTTAGTGAGGCCTCATCCCTCAGCATGAGCGATATTGTGCTGTGCTCTTCTAGGGGTTTTAAATACCACAGGTCACCCGGCAAGATTCTGTGAACTCAAATAATCCTGATGTTAACCAAAAGATGCAGATAAACACTCTTTAATTCCTCTCTTCCAACTCTCTCAGACCTCAGGAGAGATACCTGGAGATAAGATGTTCCAGTTTCAGTGGCAAAGGTCTTCTCTGACAACATGCTTTGGGAAGTAAGTCAGACTGTTTATCCTCCGGTGGTAGTTCTGCTCTCTTTGGTTCACAGATCATAAAGAAGAAAATGATTTTCTAATCTCTCCTTCTGTTTATCCCTCTCCCTCCACCTTCCTAATTTCACCCAAAGAGAAAGGTCACCGAGGCGAGACTGACAATGCCGTGCAGTTACGTGAGTTCCTGTGCGTCACTCTGTGCCCAGAAGCACTTTTAGTTCTTTTACTTCCCTCAGTCACGACTCTGCTCTTGAAGGCCCTGCAGCTTCCACAGGAGCATTCTGGAGGCACTTCAGCTTATGTTGCCTATAAGCAGCCACAAAGGATTAACATTTCAGTTTGTAACTGGGTCAGGCTATGCTGGCAACTGGAAGTTTGAGTGGTACAAGGCCCTTCTTCCAAGGTGTGATAAAACTCCCACTGACTTCTACAGCACAGGAATATCACTCCTTCCCCCAGCTCTGGGGGACTGCTGCTTTCCCCATAGATTGCTGGTTTGTAATTAGACCAGGTTATAGCACTGCTGAGAAGCGGCTCTACTGGACTGGAGAACCCAAGTCTAATAATTAACCAGGGGACTAATTTCTGACCCTCTAAACGGAGGGTACCTTACAGCAGAGCTTGAGATGTACAGTCTGCTATTACAAAACCTGCAGCAGCTTTATCCCAGAAATGGAGGTTCTTCTTTCCCTCAAAAAGGGACTGCACAGGGAAAAGATTTTCCTTCTCCCCCGCCCCCCCCCTTTTTTTTTTTTTTTAAGTCTTCGATGTCTCAAACACAAAGAAATTGAGATATTTTGCTCTCTGGGCAAATTGTGAGGTGTGTGTCAGGCTGGGGATCCCTTTGGCCCAATGTCTATCCTCTCATGTCACTGCACGCCAGAGGCCTGGGGTGGGTGCTGTACCTCATGCTAGGGTCTTAAACACATGGCTGGTCGGCACGCTGCCAGCAGCTTACTGAGGGCAGCAAGAAAGATTTGATGCAAAGAAGGAAAATCAACCCCTCAAACAATGAAGTAAGGGGGCCAACTTCATTTCAGGTCCTTTCATTCAGGTCTTCGGCAGGGACTGTTTTATTCTCCTTGCCAGAGCACGGCCAGCTGAGCAAGCAAGGAATGTGTGTGACTGGCACTAGGTCAGTCACTTCACAGAGGTCAATGAAATCACTCACATGCTGAAGGCAGCGAAGCTAACCCAAGCTCAGGTAAAACGTGTTCTTACTGAGCTTTCCCAAATCAGCACCCGCCTCCTGAATAAAGTCCAAGGATTGCTGCAGCTTCCATGTCCTCTTCAAAAAGCTTCCCTTCCCCTCCAGAAGGAAAGTGTCTTCTCCTGACAAACTGACCGAGCTCTTCCCCTACACCATGACAAGCTAAAACATGAGCCATACCAGATGCATCCTGCATTAGTTACCAAATCTCTGCTGCTTTAATCCAGCCTAACAGGACAGACTGGTGCGTGTCACCATGGGCCTTCTTCAACCTGTGACCTTCAGCTAACATTACAGCTGCGGTCTTGAAGAACACGACCTACTCCTTAATTACGTAACACAGCTGCATAGGGCTGTCAAGGACAGAAAAGGGGAAACAGCACCAAGTTCAACACCTGGTCCAGGGCTGACATCACCAGAGTCATCTTCTAGCCACGGGAGTCTGCTCCAGTGTCACCGAGTTTGTTACGACGCAGAAATAGGGATGAGGCAATGTCCATGTCAAGACATGGTCTCTCGGGCCAGGAAATTCACACACAAACATCCACCATGTGCACTTTGGGCAGCTGAATTGTTACGTCTCTTCAGTCCTAGTCACATGTTGACTTAAAGTAAGTCAAGAAAATTCCATTATCATGCCGCAAATGTATAAAATTTGCTTTTGTCTGTGACCTTTGAGTTTGGGAAAAAGACTTTGCTCTGAAATCCAGTTATTGACTAACACTGCTAAGTATGTAAATAGCTCATTCCCAGATCTTCTTCTGACCTTTTCCTGTCATTTCCATTAGACTTTAAACCACACGTTTGGCAGAGCTACTGCCGAGGAAGGGCTTTCACCATCCCCACCCTACAGCCATAGGTACTGTATGCAGGAATAAACGCCGAGAGGCAAAGCCCCTCTCATTTCATTACTGATTTCCATCACCAGCTTTGCAATGAGGATGGATTTGGCCCTTTACCCTAAACAGGCATCCACCTTGGTAACACTTCTGGTTGTTGAAGAAAGCAGATTTGCAAATAAACTGTTTCTTGTCGCACTGATCCTGGCAAATGACTCCACATCACCTCCTATGAACTTTCTAAATCAGGATGTTGCTCAGTTCCCGGCTCACCACTGAATTCATTTGAAGCCGGATCCTGCCCATGGCCAACACAGACTCTTGAAAGGAGAAACCACAAAAAAACTAGCAGATCTGTGAGCAACAACACTGCTGAAGCCTGGTTTTGAATGGACAGTTTACCTCACGTCTAAGAAGGGATGAGGCCTGACAGACACCCTTCCCGGGATTACTGTTTTCACAATGGTCCTCTCTCATGTGGAGTCTCAGGTGTCTATTAACACCGCTGGGTTCACAGTTCATTTCTGTGAATTCTTTGATGTCTCATTATGCAGTTAAGCCCACGCTCCAGTTCTTTTCCTGAGGCTCCTCTCCTCTCTCCAGACACTAACCTCCAGGAAACTCCCAGGACTATCATCTCCAATATCGCTGTCATTGTGCCACAATCAGCCAGCAGCTTCAAGAAGCATTTGGCAAGACAGAGGCTAGGGAGAAGGGAGGCAAGGGGCAAGCAGGCACTCCTCTCACATAAGCATCTTTCCCTGAGAAAACCAGGTTACACACACCATTATACACTCCAACAAACATACGCTGTGACAGCAGGGGTCAAATACTATTTCTTGACCCAGCAGAGAGAATCTTACTCCTTGCTCCATTTTAATCACTGGCCTTTAGATTATCCTGCTCTTCAGAACAATTTCAGACACGGAACTAATTCATATGGTGATGAAGGGCAAAGAAACATTTTAAGTGTGAGAAACTATACCCTTTTGTTTGCTGTGAATCTATTTGTTTATAAAAAAAGTCACCAGCCAGGAAAATCTCAACTTCCTCACTCCCTAAGAATCTACTCCTGGCTCTCTCCCTCCCTTCTCCCTCATTCCCCTTCTCCCCAACACAAGCTTATACTTTTCTTTAGTTAAGAAAAAAAAGAAAATCTTAAACTTGCCTTTTGCCTGGAATTCCTCTTTTTGATTCTCCTCGCTACCATTAAAAAATAAAATAAAATCTAACACTGAAGGCAAATAGCAGTATCCCATCTTAACGTTTTTGTACCAACAGCTCTGATAGAATTTGGTGCCAGTGAGCAAATATGACCATGATCTAACCATAAACTGCATATTCACACTGTTGCCTACTCCAGACATGAAGCTTCACACCCAGAACTGCTAATGCAGCAGCACGCAGCATTTAATGGAAGTCATGTTATTGCCACATGCGCCGGTCTGCTTGCAAAACTTGGTGTTTAAAGGCTCACAGTTTCAAAACAAGTCTTCACTCTCAGACCCTCTGGATCTCAAGGCATGAAATCTGCATCTCTATAGTCCCTGCTTTTAGATATTAGGACCACGTTTAATTGCACAGAAGCTCTGGCATTCTGGGTAAGACGTTTTCAATGAATGAGCAAGATCAGAGACTGCTTAAGAAGACTTCAGCAATACAGTACAGAAAGGCAGATAAAAACAGCCTGAGAAAAGAAACCAATTTACCTGGAGTATTAACAGCATCTGAATAATGGAAGGTGGAACTCTGGCTCTGGAACGTGATAATGCATCTTCCAATTTAATGTTGAGGGTAATTATATTCCTAAAATGCAGAAGAGCCAGCTGCCGAACCGAGGGCTCCTTCCCCTTAGAAGCAGAAACAAAGCAAGAGGGATTATGAGCAGCGTAAAAATGAGTTTCAAATCCTCCATCAAAATTCCTTCCTCCACTTCTGAGGGATTACAAGAAGGGTAAACCTGAATGAAAAGCAAAGGAAACCTAACAAAGGACACAGAGCAGCCTACAAGTCTGCACAGTGATTCTGATTTGGCTGCAGACAAAGGCTGAGTCTGGGTGTGAAGATGATGAAGGGTTGCGGTATGTTGGGGGGGAATCATACCTGAGCACAGGATATCTATGACTATTTTGCATTTTAACAGTAATGAAATGTATCACATGCTTAAAAAAAAAAAAAAAAAAGCAGGGTTGAAAAAAGGTTGAATTTTGATTGTTTCTCAAGATTTTGAGTTCTGGCTGGGTACTGCCTTCAAAATCTTGTGGGAATCCTGACTCAGACCACCTGTGGATTCTCCTTTTCTCTGCAGTTTGGCAGAGTTCACTATAAGGCAGGAGCAGAGCTGAAGTTTCATACTGCATTTTCAGAGACACCTTTTTGCAGTTCAAGAATAACCTTCTCACTGAAGAGAATCTCAACACCATGCTAGCTCTGCCTGCAGAGATTAACAGCAGTTGCCTTATGAGGAGGTGTAAAATAATTTCTGGCATCAGGGTTTCTTCCTTGGGTATCTATGGCTGTACATATATATTCTTGCTTTCAGTTACGAGTGCTGCCAGCCAAATATTAATGCTTCTGGAAAAGTCTGGTATTCAGCTGGTATTGACTTATCTTAGTTTGGAATAAAGAAGCCTGACCCAACCCCACCCATTCCTTTCACTTTGTTAATTATTTATACTGAAGGAAAAAAGAAGGCCCCAAGTCTGCTTCAACTGCTAATGAATAGAATTTACATAAGCACATGAGCACCAGCTGGGCTTTTGGAAGTAACCTCAGAACATCAGGCACCTAGATCTGTTTGAAATTACATGGGACTTAGGTTCCTTTGAAAATTCAAGCAATTATTTCCATCTGAATGGTGAGGAGACTTGTGCAGCTAAATTATTTTCAAGGGCCTCAGGAACACAACAGTGCAAACGGGTATTTGGTGCAATTATCAAAAACATCTGAGTGAGTTCTAATTTAGTCAAGAGCTTTGGAAAACCAGGTTGAGAGTCTACCTCTAGGTGCCCAAATGCATTGGATTTAAAGTATGTGGCACTCAGAAAAATCTCCGGTCACGTTCTAACAGGTTTTTAATACCATCTTATTTCTATCGTTTTGAAGTTTCTACCGGTAAGACACAAGTCAATGGGTGAAGCAGCCCTGTATGATTTTAGAGCTCTTCTCTTTCAGAATCAAATGCTGTGTAAAGTTGCAGCTTTTCCACTGAATTCCGACCTCATTATCTGCAGGTGTAAATTTTAATCTCATTAACATTTTAGACATAAAGTCCATTTGGAAGAATGGGAGGTTTCTGAGGTTTCCCAAAATATGTTTAGGCACCAAGTGGCCTCCAAAATCTGTAGGCACCTAGGAACAACTCCAGGAGGTCACATATACCTGTCTGGTACAGACTGCCTTGGGACTTAAGTGATAAAGAACACCCTGTGGCCATCACTAAATTAGAAAATGGAGCCTCCATCCAAATCAGATCAAGTACTATTGTGGATTTCAAATTACTGGAGTCAAATTCTGTGCTCATGTAAACTGGTTTAACTCCACTGACTATTGCCATCCACTTACAGTAGCATAGAATTTGATCTCAGAAATGCAATTCCTTTCAGAAGTGGCGATACTTCAGAGACAAATTCACGTGGTAGAGAAGGAAATGTATATATTTAAGTCACCACATCTCCACTTATTTCAATTTGCCATTCACAGCCTTTTTTGACTTTTAGTGTGAGCTGGCAGGAGGACTAAGCATCCTCCCCGCACTCCACTTTTGTTCTCAGAGCTCCCCTTCATCTTTTTCACCCAAGCACTTCAAACCTGTTTGCATAAGTAACTTATTTGCATGACATGACTTTCAGAACAGCTGCACTGGGAGGTTGGCCCAAGGAGAGAGAGTTAAGGATTGCATCAATCTGTTGACGAACCAGTAAAGTTGCTTTTTCCAGTTTTTCAAGATTCTATAGTAACAGAGTAATTTTTCACCTGCACAGGATAGAAAATAGCCTGAAGCATGGGCAGGACATCACTGAAGAAAAAATCCCAGGTTTCAGCTAAGGTATCCAGTAGTTTCTGCCCTGCAAAGACACAAAACAAACTAGTGAACCGTTTAGGTTGTGATCAGCTAACTGCAAAGACTGAAACACGGAGGCAACAATGTGAACCTGCTATTATGCACAGAGATGAATCATGTACCAGCTACTATTAGCAGTGTGGATTTAGTACTCCTGTCGGTGTATCAGATCATTCAGTATTTGTCTTTTCAGGTGACACATCTGATAGTCCCAATAAACGCAGACTCTGAGGTTAAAGCTTACTCAGGAAACCCTTGTGAAGAATAAAGAGTAGTAGCCCAGGTTACCTCCTCCTCTTGGAGTAATAACTACTGGACAAGGCTGTGGAGGAGAGCAGGAGGAGGAGGAGACAGCAGGTTAAACCTGGAAGCATTCCTGCAGAGAAATCTCACCCCCCCTCTGCCTCCAAGCTGCAAGGCAGCAGAGCAAGCCGGGTTCTGTGGAGATGCTCCACAAAGTGTCCCCTCAAATCGATCCCTTATCTCCCCCGTATCTCCACCTTACATAGGAAGTCTCGCCCAAGACCTACGGAAGAAGACAATGGTGTGGCAGCTCTGGTTTTTACTGTAACTTTTAAAGGATGCAGACAAAACCCGCTATGATGCAAGTTCCACGTGGCCACCTCCCCAGCTGAGCCACCTGGAAGCCTCCCCAGCGGAGGCTGGAGAAGCTCTGGCCAGGCCGTACAACCAAGTCAGACACCAAGTTCCTCGCAGAACACTTTGCAAAACACAGAGGCAAGTGCAGGAGCTGAGCTTAGGGGAAGGGAAGTCTGGCTTGAGGGGTGCACGCTGGCTTCAGATCACCGTTCCCCACGACAGCCTGTGGGACCTTGGCTTTGCCCCTGCGCCAACCATGAAAGGAGAGCAGTGCCAGGGCACGGCCATCAGCAAGTACTGTGGAGAGAAATACTGCAGGGACTACGAGGCGTTCAGACAGGAGTAGGACTTACCAGGAAGCAAATTCCACAGCAATCGGAGTTACTACTGGTGTCAGAATCAGACACCGTTCTTAATTTTTGTACTACAGCGCTACTTAGGGCCTGAGTCAGGGGACATTTTGCCCAGAACTACACACGTATCACAAAGAGACTCTGCATGAAAGCATCTATGCTCCAAGTTAGCCAAGTGCCAATCCTTATTATGGGATAGTTGATCTCCCTGCATTTTAAAGCACGTGACGAACAGCACCAGCTCCGGCCTATCTGCAACTCCTCAATTATTCCTGGGTTGGTGACTCTAAGTGCTTGCAGTGACAAGTGTGCATCACTCTGCTCTACTGCAGCTGCTGCCTTGTGAACCACGCCAAGGTCTTCGTTTCTGCACCACCAGGCAGGAGTTCTCTCTGTCCTACACACTCAGGCACAAGACTGAAAAGGATGTGTTTTCAAAATTTGCCTTGCATTAGTTCACACAGCAGGGAACCAGGTCCAATATTTCCTAGCAGCTGGAGCAGCAATAATACTACTACTAAATACTGTTGTATTATAACCTCCGTATACTAGTGTCTGAAACACTAGTTTCAGAGATCTAAATCCAGTCATGAAGGAGGAGCCCAACCGCTCCACGCCTCGAGGGCAGAGTTTTAAAAGAGTTAAAATACGTTTGTTGCCCACGAGTTGAGGTTAAGTGGAAACTAAACTCTTACAGATCTGGCTCCAGGTGTGGGCACTGAACGTTGGTCCTTTTCAAATCCTGCTGCTAGAATTGCATGAAGTCAAATTACCCTGTTGAGATAAACATGCCTCTACTGTCGCACACTCTTTTCATCCTGTGGGCAGCTGCTTTGTGGAGTGATGGATCTCTGTACAGCAGCTCAGAAAGGCTGACGAGTTAACTGCCTTTGCCAGGCAGTTTTTTGCTGGGGGCTGTAGAAGAATTCCTACGGTTTGTTGACCATAAGCATCTTTCATTCCGTGTCCTTTCAAGAGTATGTTTGTTTTACCGTCAGGCAAAGATGCCTACATTTACCATAAGCATTTCCAGGAAGGTGGGTTATTCTAAATGCTTATTTTAAGGAAGCACAATACAGCCAGTTTTGTGTGACATAAAAATGCATCTAGTGCTTTTCACAGTTAATTGAAACTCCTGAAAGAAATATAAGAATAAAAAAAAAAAAAAAAAAAAAAACAAAACAAAAGCTAAAATTTTCAAAACCTCCTGCAGGACAAAACCCCTCTAAAGTGTGACCTTTTTCCTCTTTTGAAAACTTCAACACCAACTGGATAGGTAAACTCAAACCATGGGATGTGGGACAACCCGAGGGGTGAGGGCAGGACCGCTGCTGCTGCAGAGCCAGGAAGGGAGCCCTGCTAGGAATGGGAGCTCTCGAGATTTCTGCACTCCCAACTTTGTCTCAGGTGTTGGGAGCTGTGGGACCACTGAGTAGGGGATGGACTCTGGGGTGCTGCTGCCTGTGCAGCCAGGAAACCCGAATTCCAGCCCTAGAAACTCACACCCGTCAGCAGCTAACAGAAAGCTGTCTGTCAGACAAACCTCTGCCTCTGCATGAGAGTCCTAAATTACAGCTACCCTCCTGGTAACTCGCCCGTTTCAGTGAGCCAGAATTTCCGAGGATGGATTTGGAAAAAAACAATTAATTCTCACCTTACCACCATTTCTGACCATATGTTAAGGGGCAAACACAAAATGATATACCAAATTCAAAACCAAAATAAACTTAACAGCTTGCTGAAATCTTGTATTTGCTAAACATGCTCCTACATTTGAAAGCTGTTTAGTGGTCTCGCGTTTCAGTTTTTCATCTCAACTCTGATCTCAAACACCAGAGACAGTATTTTTCATTTTCAAGCTAGTAAAACCAGAAAAAAAAAAAAGGGGGGTTGGACTTTGGTAGGTCTCTGCATCTAATTTGTTGATTTGATACTTAAAAAACAATTTCCTTTATGATTTACAAACCAGCTATGAAGGCTTTGAGATCCTTACAGCTCCCCTGTGCTCTCCAAGCTGTTATTTCATATAACTGAGGAATTCTGTTCAGCTTAAAGAGTCTGGGTATTTTCTGGGAGGTATTTTTTCATGTGAAGTTTGTTCTCCTTTTTTGCAGTGTTCAGGGCTACTGTCATCAGAAAAGCTGGGTCCCACAGCACCATCTTCATCTGATCAACTGTCCTGTCAGTAATGAAAGGTCACATTTAGGATTTATAGATAGCTGAAACGAATGGAAATGGTTGTCTCCAGGCTACTGCTTAAACAGTGCATTTAGAATAAGTGGTATTATGACTGCAGCTTTGGAAAAGGAAAGATGCATTTCTTTAAAATTGCCTCAAGACTGCCCAAAGATCTTCAGGCTGCTTATATGGGCAATAATTCCTGAGGATATTCTGAAACCATTTCACCCTCTGATGATGTAGAGAATCACAGAATCATTTAGGTTGGAAAAGACCTTTAAGATCACCAAGTCCAACCCCAAACTGCCCAATCCCACTAAACCCTGTCCCTAAGTGCCACATCTACACATCTTTTAAATACCTCCAGGGATGGTGACTCAACCACTTCCCTGGGCAGCCTGTTCCAGGGCTTGACAAGCCTCTCAGTGAAGAAGTTTTTCCTAATACCCAACTTAAACTTCCCCTGGTGCAGCTTGTATGCCTACACCTAGGACACAGCAGCACATCTGAATGCTGCACAACAGCGTGAGACACGAAACGAGGGTGACTGTGAAACGACACCTAGGGTGGAGGTTATCCTCGCTGTATACTTCTATAAGGGGACATCTCCAGAAGGTGCAGACAGACAAATGGAGCCTTGACTGTAAAAAAAGAGATGCGGCCGACCTGTTTATGTAAGCGTGAATCCAGACTAACTCTTAAAATAACCTACAGCGCTACTTGGGACTTAGCCAGACACTTCACCTAACTGTGATCTTAGTGCATAGGTTTTTGTTTATTAAGATATCTCGCTCTGGTTTTCCACTTTTCCTTAACGCTGAACAGGCTATAACTGAGGGAGAAGGAGTGTCCATGCTGGAGGTCATCTTTCCTTTACCCCCTTGCTGCTGGCTCTAGGCAAGCACCTCTCTCTGGTGAAGGGCAAGGGGAGCACAAGGCAGGACACAAGAGCAGACTGCAGGAACGAACTGACACAATAACCCCCAGTCCCGGGAAGAGAGCGGAAAGCATCACACTGCCTCCAGAACCCATCTGCTGAAATCCTGCGGCAGCCACAGAGAGCCATGCTAAAATCCAAGTTACCTTCGTAAAACCGGATCTTGTCCCTTAGGATCACCATGCCTTTTGTGAGCAGCTGATTCTGTAAATAAAATACAGACTACCTTTACTCAGTTCTCTACTTCCCTACAGCCATTTCATCTCGCATTTTGCTCATTCTTAACTTTTGACAGTAACGGGGGTCTTCTATTTTAACGGTCAGTCATCGAAGGACTCCTCCTGTGTCCATCTTGCTTAAAGCACTTGGGACACTCGTTAAATGATGATATAATCACCTTCTGCTTTCAGGACACAGCACATGTTCTGCGTGGTACAAAGTGCTTCTCAAACTTCAAATGGCTGACCCCCCAAGCATATTCTCTGCCTCAGAGAAGCAGAAAGGGTACTGCTTCAATGGACAGTCTGTACTGATCACTGAAGGTCTTTCCTAGCAGCTATACTGGAACAGACTTAACTGGTTTACTCAGGAATTTCAATTTTAAGTTAAAAGAGAATGTCTGAAGTCTACTGAAAGACAGCAGTGACTGCACGACTGCACAAATCCACTCCACGGCTTGGGCTCTCGCTGTCTAACTATATATAAAATCTCATTAGTCGGTAGATGACAGAACACAGAGAAGTCAGTGGACATCTCTGAATGGTTCAAGGGGCTCTAGATCACCATTTAGAGTGGGTAAAATGATTTTGCTCAGTAGCATATAACGAAATCTGATTTAAATGAAAGGAAACACATGCCTACCTGTAGATATTCGGTGAAAAAGGATCCCAGTTCTGTTTTCAATAATTGCCTGTATTAAAAAGAATAAGAAAAGGATCTGTGTAATCAGCAAATCATATTAGCTGTGCGCTGCACGGAAAAGGGGAAGTCACTAATAGCAAAATATTTTCATACGAGCACAAATCCTGTCAATAATGCCTAACAATAGAGCAAACAGGGTCAACAGTACCAAGACTCCCAAACAGCATTTCTGTGTGTTGAAAAATATCTGCTGTGCTTTTAGATGGCTCAGTTGTCTGAGTACACATGAAAGAAAATTGAGATTCGGCGGAAAGAGGATGCTTTCCATCCTACACCTAATCCTTTTAAAGGTGGCACCTGGTGTTGCAGGCGTGGGAGAAGTCCTGGTGCTCTCTGCCCATCCGTGGGGCCGAGCCAAAAACTGAGCGTGTGACCTGGCTGACACGTTCAGAGCCGAATCAGCCCTGTCCCACCCACGGTGGAAAAAAAGAGCTGCGAGAAAATGTTTAGAGAACAACCTGAAGCAGGATGACATTCTGCGGGGTTTGTTGCAGGTGTGACACTTGGCCAGTTTTCACTGAAAGGGTCATGATCTTCCACTCAGGAGACTCACGACAGCTGAAGTTTCATACAGTTTCAGTGAAAAACCAGGTAGGAATTTAACAGTTAACCCTGCCTTTCATGATCCCACTCCACTAAAACCTACGAGGCCATCTCAGAGAGCAAACCAAACTCCCATGGAAAAAAACAAGCCTCAAATTCAGAACCTGAATTCAACCCGACCCGCAAGCCCAGTGTTTGTATCCAGGTAAAACTGACTGCACTGCTCAAAAGCTGCACGTCGCCAAAGTCCCCCACGTGGGGTGCTAGATGTGCTTCTCCGCACGCGGGTCACTGCTGAGATGCACAAATGACAGCTCGGACCTTCCAGAAATGTAACCCCAGCTGGGTTTTCTGAGCATGTGCAAATCTGGGCTAGAGCCCTTTTGGAAACCTGTCTCTGTGTGACTACCTCAGGTCCCATGAAGAAATGAGGTCAAATTCCACTTAAAATCTATCCACGTGCTTCAATTAGGGCACTTATGTAATTATACATTCAGTAGCATGTTATCATATATCCGTTCGGGTTATGTCTTTAACTAACAAATAACTAATTAATCACATTATTTAACTAGCAAACAAATACATGTCTGGTTTAAAAAGTCCAGCATATCCCTACGCTCCATGAAAATCTGCAGGAGTTGGAGCCATTCCTTTTAACACCAACACACTCCAGCACAGTCTCTTGAGATCTTCTGAGAGTTCAGGGAAAGAAGGAGCAGGCCAGCCTTCAGGAGGCCGAAATACAATATCTTATTTATTTATCCTTAAGCACATGTCCACACTGACCTCACAGCACCCTGTGGAAACACTCTAGACATAAATGAAACAGAAAATAAACAAAAGAAAGGGGCTTTTCAGACGTCCCTAAGCATCAAATTCAGCTAGAAACCTGATTAATTCAGACGGACTACCTACGGACAAAAATTTTCAAAGCCAGCTCAGGCTTCGGCCATAGGTCTGTCACTGCCATGAGTGGCCACTGTATGGCTAGTCCCCTGGCACGCTGTGGCAACATACGGGAGAGGACAACCCCTGCAGTGCCCTGGGACTCCATCCTCAACAGCACCCACTGACAAACCCTCGGTAGGGGTTAAAACTGACCTCCCCCAAAGACTGCTGAAGTCCTAAAGCCTTAACAGGATGTCCCTGAGTACGAGGATGCTGCAGCCAGACCGTGGCAGGCTTACTGGAGGTGGAAATCCACTCTCCAAGTGGTGGGATTTTTGTCTGGATTGCAAGCCATGGCACTAAAGGTTTCTCTTACTTTGAAAATGGATGGATAAAACCTTTTTTTTGGTTGAAATAACAAGAAAGTTGCAGTTTTGAGTTCTCCTCTGGTAATATATTCCCAGATATCTCTTTGTGCCACTACTTCAAAAAAATACTGATACTTTATGCTGACAGGTTTTGCTTAATATTCTACCCTCTCCTCAAGCTAGCAGCTCTTTGAAGTCTGGTCCTAGATTCCTCGTAGTCTTGAAGAGGTGATTTGCAAAGACCTTCTCCTTTTATATTTTAGGTTCTACCGATAATTCCTGGCATTTGGGGCAGAAAATACAAAACAATGTTTGACTTATCCAATAACTAGCCCTCTGATAAAACAAAATCCCACCACATTTCCATTTTTTCAGCTGCAGATGAACCAAACGACCAGCTTGTAGTTAATTATATGCACTGGAGTGCATCACACCAAGCAGCACTATGGCTACATTTGCATCTCTGTTTACAGGGTAGAAGAACTGACAACACAATTAATGTCTCTTGCTTTTTGAATCCCTAATAATACAGATACTTCACGCTACTTAATTAATTTCTAGTGAAATAGTCAGGCCCTCAGGCCACATCAGAACACTGGGGTTTGATGTTCTCTGCACCCATATTAATTTAAAAGAGATCCACAACAAAACTGGATCCAAGACATCGCTTGCAATTTTTTTTTTTTCATCCTTGCTTAATTTCCTTTAACTAAAATCAGTTAGGTTGTCACCTGTCAGATCCTGGATAATTCAGATTACTGAATAACCTCATGTGGCCATCATGGTGGAATCCAAGTAAAAATTGGATTGAACCTAAAAGAGATCCCTGATCCGAGAGCAGACCTTGCTTCAAGTGCATCTGATTTTGAAGCCAGTCATTTTGCACTCCTATGAAACTCGTGTAGCATTGGTATCAGGTCTTCGTTGCCAATTTAATGACTTCAAAAGTTAAGATGATAATATAAATTCACCTAAAATATGCTAAAATAGCTCCTGACTTTTTATGTATCTTCCTGCTGCAGCTTCTTTGGTTCATTTTGAAGTTAACTCTTGCAATGTTACTCAGAACAGAAAATCTAACACTGTGTAATAACTGATAAATAAAATTAAATGAAGCAAATGGAAACAAGTGGTTTTACTGGGTTTGAACTCTTGCTGCGAAAGAGGAAATACAACTAAAATGTGCTTTGTTTGCATCAAATCAGTATCCTGAAAATTCAGAAAAGAGGCATCTATAAATATGTATGAGCTTAATACAGGACATCCTGTTTCCACTGTGTTTCCCTTCTTTTTCTTCCCTGATTTACAAGTGGTGTAAATAAACACTCTGAAATGACATATGGTACATGAAATGAAAAAGGAAAAGGCACTATACGATTACTAATATCACACACGTGCACCGAGAGAAATACTAAGTATATGCAGATAGATTTTTACTACCTGACTTGTGAATCAATCCCCTATTAAATCCCCTAGTAAGGGCTCAGAAGTAGGAACGTCCAGGCCACACACTGGTGATACTCCCAGTTCCTGGAGTATCTTCTCACCTCCTGACTGTACTTCATTAGCTTTAGCCGAGTCATTCAGGAGTTACAGCAATAGGAAAGGGAGCCTGAAACCACACACTGGTTTACAGGGCCTCTGAGTGTGATATAAATCCATATTTAAGGCCACTTTCCAATGCCAGAATGCAAGAATGGTGTCAAAAGGCATTGGTGTAAACAAGTGGCAGCTCTTATGAGCCAAACCCAGAAAAAAAAGTAAATGGTCCTGTACGGATTTGCACCCACTGATGTTTTCTTAAATAACCAGAGTCCAAAGCCTCGAGACGTACGTTCAGAAAAGGAAGTTACATGTATTTGCCTGCACGTATGTGACATACAGTGGTGGAATATACGTGACAGTCCTGAGTCAAAACAATGGTGTGCAAATAGTACAGGCATAACCTAACTGTTCAAACATTCACACCTGGTCTGTGAGTCAACTTGGATATTCAAGGTTTTATTATGAAAAGTCTCCCTGAATCTGCTCTAATTAAAGCGGTAAAATAACTTCTTTTACTCTCCTATAATTGTTGAAAAAAGTTACTGATACCAGCCAATTACCTGAATGCTTCCACACTCAAATTCCGCCCAGTGGAAATAATGACTATTTGTTTCTTTTTATTTAGGTACTTGTGGGGAAAATGCACCTAAAACAATCATAAGGCAAATACATACTTGTTCCACTTCTGAGGTCATGTTTATGAATCAGATATTTTTGCATTCAATAACATTAACCCAAAGAAAGCTATTTTGAATTAAATAACAACAGGATTAAGCCACATATTTTTGGTGTGTGTCAAATCAGTAGTTTCACAGTTAGGTTTTCAGCTGAATTTAAGTGAGGCAAAAGGGCTTTGGTTGCAGATAGTCAGGAGGCCCTAAAACGTTATCGCCTGCGGTCAGCAGGACGATGCAGCCCGCAGCAGGAGTGCAGCAGCTTCTGGAAAGAGAGGGGCTGTGGCTGCGCGTGGGAACGGGCGTGCTTCAAAACACCACTGCCATGCCCTGCTCTAGGGACAGATCTGCCGGCTGACGCGTGCCCCTCGCCCACTCGCGGTTTTCTCATCCGAGCTTTTCTCTGTGAATGAAGCAGCGGGACACGCACGAGAAGCCTGATGAAAACAAACCCAGGAGTTGTCACGGAGAGGATGGACGGCTTCTGGCAATAGATCAGAAGGCTGTTCATGCCAAGTCGCAGGCAAGAGGAACCAACCTCAAAGCAGCAGACGATGAGACCCAGTCCCGAAAGCCACGCTGCACCCCGCCAAACGCTCCCTCACCCCAGCAGAGTTAGGCTGCTGATGCCTCCTTTACATCAGCAGCTTTCTAGCTCAGTTGAGATTTCACAATATTTTTGTCCATCAGCTCAGGAATGAGCCACCAGGCGTTGTTCTCCCCCAAGCAGAGCAAACCTGAGCCATCAGCTGAGATAACAAAGCGGTGGTATCCTTACCCTAACAAAAAGAAATGGGCCTATCATGTGGCAGCAAAGCCCATCAAAAAATGAAAAAAAACATCAGTCTGTTTGCAGTCAGCTTGCCTGTTCGTCTGCCCGGGATGTTGCAATAAATTCAGCACAACTATATTAGCAAGCATCATCATGCTGTAGGGCTTATACCCAGGTAAATAAAAGCAGAATCTGAGCACAATTCACCAGATGACATCTATGTATCTTCTATTTGTTGGTTCATACAAGATTTTATTTGTCTCTGTCATATCAGCAGATGATTTTTCCTCTTCTGTCCCTCACCCGCAGACGAGCATCCTGAGGCAAGTGCATTGGGCCAGGGAATCTCAGCCCAGAACTACCATTTTCTGTCATTCAGATAAAGCTGAAGAATCCTAACTGCACTTACGGTAATAACGATCAACCATTATTCCAATAACTAACTCAAAATGATTGATGGATCATGCCAACTGACAGCCATCCTAGAAAAGCTATTCTTTACATGTCATTTTCTCCCCAGAGAAGTAAGAACTAACTGGAGAGTAAGTTTCTTTTGATTTTAAAAAGACAGAGAGAGGGAAAAAAGAGAGATTAGAGGCCAAATGTCATTCACCTGGACTCCTCTGAAGATATTCCCCCAATTAAAGGAATCAGACTGCACCACCTATCCCAGACTGGGAACCAGACAGGGACAGATAATTCCAGAATATTTAGATATTTTGTGGATTTTGTCAGACTCAGTGCCTGGATAGAGTGGGAATAAGCAGTAAGGGAAAGGGAATCACTGAGGCTCTTATCTGAAGATGGCCAGGGCATGTAATAAGCTGTCTGTCCTTTGTCAGTGCAGCTTCTTTTCCACTGTTTATTCTTCAAAGCGTTGGGACAAATTTCTAGAAGGAAATCTGCTACTTTGCCCTTGTCAGTGAGAGAGAGTTTAGTAAATAGTTAAGTGCTAGAAAAGGTAGTAAAAAGCGCTGTAAACCCAGATATCAACTTACCTCTTGGTAAACTTTTCCTTGCAACTCTAACTTAAATAAACTGAAGGGTAGGATTTTCACCTTTTTTTTTTTAAAGGAAAAAAAGCCTCCATTGTACCTATCACTGGTCTGTCTTTAGTCTGTTGCGAACAGTATCATCACAATACAAGAAAGAAATAGGAACCTTAAACTGCATTCCTCAGGCCACCGAGCTGACAAGACAGGTTTAGGACATCTACAGCGTGCTCAGCCTGCGTGGAAGTTGCAGCTCGATGCAAGGGACGACCAGGCAGGACACTGTTCCTTGCTGCGTGGCACTGAGCACCTCTACAGCCCCCACCGATGCAAGGGAGGCACCTCAGAGCCAGGCCTGGCACCTACAGAAAGGGCAGCGTCACTGCGGTGGAGCAGGGCTGCATGAGTACAGGGGGGCAGCTTTTCCCTTCCTTAGTTTCAATCCAGTACATTAAGACAGGCTCTGAAACAATCCATCCATCCTCCACGTGGCTAAACACCTCCCCTGCAGGAGGAACCTGGCTCTCGCCAGGCAGCGAGGTGCTGACACGGGTCAGCAACAGCTCTTCACTGAGGCCAAACTGACTGTTCTGGTTCAAACTAACACCGAGGGAAAAAAAACCCCAAACCACAACTATTAATCCTGGTGTAGAAGTTTTCAAATGTGAGTGTTAGCAAAGAGCGCTGTGCATGCTGGGTAACAACACCTTGTGTAGAGGCGAGTCTCTTACCTGACTCCTTCATTGAGGTTGTAAAGTTCATGGTCTGGGAGACCCTTGCGCTGGAACACCGCGATTACTCCATTGTGGATGCTGCAAGAGGACACGAGGAGGCATTAGCACCCGGTCACACTTTAGAAGGGTGTCATTTCCACAACAAGCCTAACATCTCTGCTTAGGCACTGCAGGACCGTTTTAAAAGTGACAGGTGGTACCCCATCCCAGATGCCTTAAAGGGAATTACCGCCTAGAAAACATCTCTGATGCATTCTAGGCAATAGAACATCTCTGAAAATCAGTTCTGTTTGATTTGCTCCAACTTTAACAGTCGCACACCTGTGTGAGACGGGATGTGACAACCTGAAATCGGGAATTTCAGAAGTCAGGCTTATATATTTTAGGTGCTTGAAGTGTATTACGTAAAACTTTTAATCTATTCCTGTATTAAGTATATTTGAAAGCATATTTTTGTCTCTATGGCTCACCACAGAGACAATCAACAGCTTCACTGTGAGATCAGTGAGATCAGTGATGCTATTCCCAGCATTGTTGGCATGTATTTGTCTGAGCTATGGTTACTTGATTTCTTCATCCACAAACCAGCATTTATGCAGGCTGGGCACTATACTTGAACTTTAGCTCACAACTATAGCATCCCTCTACTAGAACGTAATCTCAAGAATGGTTAGTTCTTTAAAAAAGAATAAAAGAAATACTGGAAAAATTACGAATTTTAAGTCAATTTAACCAATCTCTCATTTATTTTCAAAAATGGAACAACAGGAAAGAGGCAGAGACTGTTTCCGATTACCACTCACTCATTTTGCAAAGATTTATGCTCTTGATTCATCTAAAGGAAAACCAAGGCTGTGCTGAAAGAACAACACGCCTAGAGTTTCTAAGGAGGACAGCGAGAGAGGCAGCGATGTGCTCAGCATAAGCCAACCATCTGTCCTACCAAAAATACTCCCTTTTCATTTTCAATACCATTTGTAACTGTGCTGCAAGCAGATGCTGCTGAAAGGTGGTGACTTTCTGCTGCAACCAGACGCAACCCAAGACAGGATTGAGACTGCAAAATTCTTGAGCTCCACAGAAAGTCCCGTGCCCAGTGCTGTCCGTCCCTGGGGTGTATGGTCACCAGCCCCCTAAATTCTGATGGCAAAAACCTGCCAGGTACTGCAGGTACCCGACAACCACATGCTTAGCAGGGATGCTCTCTGGTCCCTGGAACTTAACAAGAGTGCACCTCAAAGGGTTACTGAGATGAGCATGTGCTTCAAGATGAAGCTCTGAAATGCTCCTGAAATACACCTGACACAATTAGCGTGATGACACATCGGTGTAAATCACTGAGCTTATGTCTGAGGACAAAGGTAAAGAAATGCCGGTGAAAGGTGAGACCAAACCTGTTCCAGCATTAGTAGAAGGGAGTAGAAGTCTCCTTCCCCTTCCCTGACCCAGTGTCACCTTCCAGCCTCACCACTTTGCCTCCAGAAGAGAAGACGACTCACGCGGTCCCGCTGTCTGTCAGCTCATCCCCACCCCTCCACTCCTGGAACCGCTGGGCACCCTCCACCACAGTCAACTACGGAGTGGAAGTTCCCCAAAACAGGAAGGTCTTTTAGGTTTCAGCTGGGGTAGAAGGAGCACCTTTCCGCAACCAAAATAATCCTGCAGGGTGAGCTTAGCCTTTACTCAACATGCGCACAGATGCTTCAGCTTCCTGAGACCAAGAGAGAAGAAAGCAGCCTTCATCTGCTCCACTGCTCCTGCCGCTCGATTTCCAGTACGACTGCTTTTACTGCAGTGGCCATTCCCACCGCTGGCAGTCACTGCAAGTTATTGCATTTCTGACTCAGTTACCCCATATCTCAAATAAAGATGATGACACTGACCACTAAAGGGTATTTTAAGATGTACTTATGAAAATCATAAGGAAAGCATGAGTGTGACTATCAACAGCAGCATTACATGCCGTCCTTGCCACTGTTTTTCTCCTCTTCCCTCAACATCCTGCTAACTGCAAAGGGAAAACACAGATTTTGGCACGTGGCCCCTCCCATTTAAGGCTGCACCTGAGAAGGAGAGATGACTTCTTAAGACATTTTACAAAAAACACAGGGCAGAAGCTTTCCTGCTCTGCACCAGCTCCCTGGGTGTCTCTCACTCTGCCTGCCCCCTCCCAGCCTGTACTCAGCAGGAGCTAGGAACAGCAACAACCAGCCTCAGGGATGCTCAGGAAGTGTATTTAGGAGCCACCAAATTGAATCTCACCCCTAGAACATCTGAAAAGATCTTCCAAGAATGAGAAGCTACAGCATACACATCCCTCCTGGGGAGCTGGTTTGACTAGTGACTTTGCAGCTGACCTCCCCCAGATCACACTGCACTGGAGTCTGGTGCAACGGAGCAGCAACCAGCTTTGGAGCTCTGGAAAGCAAAACCAGGACCCGATCTGCCCATCCTGGAGGTACCAGGACTTAGGGTTGCCTCGTCTTGTGAAAAAGAGCTAAAAGCAGGATCTTTGTGAGGTTTCCAGAGGGAAGAACCCTGATTCCCACTGGTGGACAAGCTTGGTGGGCTCAGCACCAGAGCCAGCCCCATGTGGCTGCTCCCACTGCAAGGGGATAGCAGTGCAGGCCCTGGGGGGGCCCTGGGGACCCCCCGCACCCACATTAAACCTTCCCAGATCCACGGTAAGACAACCCCTTTCAACGCTTTCCAGGAGCAGAGGGCTGGGCTGGCAGGTAAACCCTGGTCCCTGAGATCCGAAATGCAGGCACACAACAACGCCGAGCGGCTGGGGGATGCACTGTTAGGAAAGCTCAGCCACGTTCCTCTGTGGAAAAAGGAAATTAAAAGTGGCAGGTGAAGGGTATGACCCACTGTGGACAAACGCACAAGCAGATAAAAATAGGAACCATTATCCTCCTCTCTCTTTCACTCCTTTGACAGTATTTCCAAGGCGTTAAGCACTCCCCCTGTCACGGTGGTCCCTCTTTCCCCCCCACACCCACGTGCACAGACTCATGATGTAACCCAGCTTATTTTGGCTGGCTCAGACACACTCAATTTACGATTAATTGAAAATTGGCAGCTAAATGTCTGTAGTATACAGCGAAGCGACTTGGGTATTTTAATATTATGAGTAATATGTGAAGTACGATTAATGTAGTGAGTAAAACAAGCAGTCTTTACACGCTCTTCTGATTCGGAAATGAACTTTGCAATGTTCCCTGCCAGCCTTCTGCAGAGAAGAATGACTAAATATCTCTCCTAAAAGTCAACACGCTCTCTCTCCTTCTCCCCGGCACTCCTTTCTAAACGAGGGGGAGGTTTTCTCTTTCCAGCTTAACAGGTCCGTTATTATTCCTCAAAGAAAAAAGAGAGGACAAGGTTTTTTTACAAGAACTAAGGGGGACAGGTTGTGAGTGTTTAAGTGTGTAGTAGAACTAGACCTACATAAAACATCCTGGCGGTGATCTTTTCATCTGCCTGGGATGTCCCTTGCACTAAGGGTCAACTGCCTTGTCTGAAGCACAAGTCCTGGCTCTGCTACCGGTGGCATAAACTGGTGTCAGGGTAATAAAAAGCTAGCTTAAATCTCCTTAGTTACCTTCAGCTATTGAAAGATCAACGAACCCAACCCTTGTTTAAATCAAAGTAGTGCCATGGTTTCTGTGAGTGATTAAAAGCATTTAGTCAGAACTCTACAACCTTCTGGTGTAAAGAAAATCTGAGCTGCTGCTCACACAGAAGTCCTGCAAGATGCTTGAGGTGGGTGGATCACCTTTACTTGTGCCTGCGACCAGCCTCCACTGAGGCTTAAGTCAATAATATATGTAATTAAACTTATATTTTAATTGTTAACCTGAACTGAAAGAGCCCTGTAAACTCCCTTCTATAACTCTTCTACAATATTTAAGTTAATAATGGGCGCACTCACGCACTGATACTACTCTGAACGCCTCCCTGTAGCTGCTGCATGTGGAAACGTGTGCCCAAGAACACAGCACTGCAGAGACAATGAAGAGCCCCCCAAAACGGTCAGTTCCTGAACTGCCCAAGCTCCGTACTGAATAAGGTTCCAGTCTCCAAGCAAGACCAGACTTCCCACTGTATGTCCAGGGTTACAAATGCTTCTGGTTTGCTGTACTGTACCAACAGGCGCATTTTCTGCAGAAGCACAGATGTAACCTCCTACTCCTGCAGCGCTGCCCCTTCTTCTGCTTAAGAAACGAGCAATTCCTAATGCTCCCTGACTAGTACCTTCTGCCAGAACAAGGGGGACCTGGAAGCTCTCTGCACCTGAGCAGTGCACCTCTGAAACAAGCTACAGCCACCCTCACACCGTGAGAAAAGACAGATCTGAGAGTTACGGGATAACAGCATTTCTTGAAAGCGCACCACCAGTTCATTAGCCAGCTCCTCAACTGGTATGAATCAGAGTAAATTGCCGTGGCAGTTTTATTTAACCTGAGTCCAAGCACTAAGACATATTGTGCAGACACCTTTCCACTAAAAATATGCCACGGGTCACTCTGGTTTGAAGACTATAGCTAGAAGATGACATTTTGAGAGACCAGCGGCAGGGCAGAGGCTTCCCACGGGTCAGTGGGTGGGCAGGGAAGAGAGAAGCATGGCTAGAGCAGGCTGGCTGCAGGAGGGGAAAGCAGGACCAGGAACCTGCAGGGACCAGGGTTATTTTGGGAAGTTGCTTTTAGAATGAAGACAGAATGTCAGACAGCTCTGGCAAGGTATTGTACTTATCTATCCCACAGTGGCTACAGATTGCCAAAAGAAAACTACCTACAACCAAGAGAGCGCTCACAGCAACAAAAATCAACCCAGCAGCCCAAGAACCGTCCCCTCTTTGGAGAGACTACTCATCGTAGATTTGCCCGATCCTCCAGAGGAGACGGCGGCTCCAGGACTCGCTGTTCAGCTCCCTGAAACATGGGGAACGGCAGCTCCAGCACTCAGAGCCCAGAACTGCCCCCCCCGTGTGCTTCAGCACAAGGGGATGCAGAGGTGCCAAGCCCCAGAGCTGGATGCTCAGGGCCAGCGCTCCCAGGCAGCCTAACTGCGTGACTGCCAAGGTGGGGGGTGTGTGTGTGTGTATTATTCTAGTTTTGCATAATAGAAAGCCACTACCTGTGTAGCTTGACCCCACCAAACCCTGCATTCCCCTCGAGGTGCTATCTGTCCAGGCACACACCACTGCCTTCGGTGGGTGGCAGGCTGGCTCCCTCCAGCACTTGATGAACTACCACCCACCCCTGTTCTTTCACTGATGTTTTCAAGCAGCCAAGAAGGAAAAACGTGTGATTAAAACACTGTTTTCTGCCGGGTCAGAATCAGTTCAACCACAGAGTTGAGGAACAACTGCAAAGTTGGGCTCAGATGTCTGTGTCTGAATCCTGACCTTCTGTTTGCTTTGACCCTGGCCACGGCCTGCCCAGCTCGGCGCTTCCTGGCCCATGTTATCCCTTGTGCACAGCACACGGGTGATTTCGGTTCTCTAAAGCAGTCGCTATCTTTGTATGCAAACAGCATGGGTGAAAGTATCGCAGGGTTTATCATTTAGTGTTTGCAAATTCTCCCTTTTCCAGAGCTCCAGGTGAAGCAAAACCGATACTGTGTGAATAATCACACTCTGCAAGTACCAGGTAAAGGCAACATCTTCATTTTCAAAAGGGACTAAGTGACGTAGGGTTCATTTCCTCTGGACAGGCATGGGAATAGCTAATTAACAAGAAGTAACCTGATAGACTTGCATCAGAAGCTCCCTGAAGACACCCTTGCTCCAGAATAAAACCTCATTTATCGGAATTAGCTTAATCCAATTGGGAAGAGCCCATTTTCAGCACAGCTTCAGTCCAGCTGCTACTCCACAGGCTTTCCATGAGGCCTTGACCCTTTCAAAATAAGCTTGCAGCTGCCCGTTCACTTATGTTTTTGAAATTTCCACCCAAGGTAGAGCAATCTGCAAAGAGGGATCGGCTGCAATTACACACTGGCTCATGCAAGTGAAATTAAGCTGGTTTGCAAAACTCCATCTTCAAAGAGTCTGAGAGGCATTAGTTCACTAACTTCACCAGCTGTAAACATTGCTCTTACGTGCAAAAAAGGTGAGACAGACAGGTGAAGGGACTTCCCTGAGGTGTTACTAAGAGTTAATATCTCTACGGAGCGGAGAACTAAGGAGAATTTGGCTTCCAATTATACCTGCATTCAAGCAAGTATAAATATGTCTGGAGGGCTGTGGGGAGCAGCAGTTCTCCACCACCACCACTTTCTGTTACGGCAGTCAAGGCTGGCACGTGTTCCACGGTGCAGTGGTGGCTCGACCTGCTGGGAAGTCCCCTTCACCCTCCCCGTTCCTCCTCCCCACCCCACAGCTCGGCTCTGTCTGCCCCCCATGCATGCACACGGCCAGATGCTCCCAAGAGAGCTCCAAAGAAAGGGTCAAGAAGGTGATCCTCAGACAAGCAGAAATATTTCAAAATATTTCTATATAAACACTAAATGTTGGAAGAAAGAAAATATCTGAGTAGAAGTCGGGGATAAATACGCTGGTCTGGAATGTTTTCTCCACTAGAAAAGCCTCTCTGATCCGAAAAAACATTCATTTTTAATTAGAAGATGAAATACGGTTCCCATGACTGTAAAAATTACTTTATGGCAAGTTATTGTGCTAATTACAACCCTGTAAAAATTAGCCCAAACCATAAAACTCTTTCTGATTCCGTACATCAACTTGGATTTACTGCTGGTCTCACTAATGTCCCAGGCATCTCATCCGTGTTTTCTTCCCCTTTCCTTTGCTATCTCCTTCATGTTTCCATCCATTTTCCCCATTTTCTTACACCAAAGGGGATCTAAGTGCCTTTAACTCGAGGCTTTCCCCCAGCACAACTCAGACAGCCCATGCTAGCTCAGTCAGAATGAAAACCTCACGATGGATTTTATTTGCCCTGAGAGGGCCCCCCCTGCCCCCCAGCTTGCAAGCTCCAGATTAAAAACCCTGGGTTTCTCAGTCCAATTGGTTTAGTCAGCATTCAGCACTCATTTTTCGCCTGAAGCAGTAAAAAGAGGAGGGGGGGAAAGGAGTTGAAGACAATGCTAGTGAAAAAATCGAAGCTATTTTAATCCAATGCAAATTCTGTGAGCTGTAACGAAACTGTATTGTTCCACTATGTTGCTGTTGGTTGCTAGTTAACGTGCACTGCCGGTGTGTTGATGTGCAGATCTTTTGGGGTTCCTGGGAAAGCAAGCTCAGAAAAAGCCGTGCTATAAAGTCTAATTTGCATAGCAGCAGACAGCAGCTCGGCAGCGATTTCCCTTTGATTTAACAGCGTCGAGAAGTTTTACAGCGTTTTATTAGTTTGGAGGCGAAGGAAATTTATCAGGGAGGAAGAGACCTTTCTTGGTAGCACTGAGTGCGACGTCCCGCCTGCACCCTGAACCCTGCGGTCCGGGTCCTGCAGTTTGCCCTCCCTTGGTGTAAGAAAGCAGCAGGAATCCTCTGGTCTAAAGTCTGAGGGCTGAGACAGCGTGGCGGTGGCGAAGGGGGACGTGGCTGGGCAGCCAGGCTGTAGCCACACGCAAGCCGGCTGCAGCAGGGGAGCCACACATCCTCCTCAGGAAAAAGTGACAGAGCTGCTCCCTGGCAGAACCCCCCCAGCAAAATGCAGCTTCAGCGGGGTCCCCGGCAGGGCCGAGGCAGCGTCCTCGCTCCACCTCGGACCTTCAGTTTCATGTGGGGCCGGGCCTGCTCTGGGGTTGTGCTTCTGACTCTCCCCACATCAGTTTTGATGAACTCGGTTCAAAGCCTCTTTCAAAAGCAGATACACACGTGCCCCACCCAGGCACAGCTGTTAACATTAGGCAAGAAACCGGCAGACATTTAAATATAGAACAGCCAGGCTTGGTGAGAGGGAAGAGCTCTGCTGGGGCATCGTCACTTCCTCCATCAGCTCGATGTGGCACAGAACGAAACAGCCCAGGCAATCCTTCCATTTGGAAAGAATATTCCCATAAACCAACGTACGGCCTGCTAGTCCTCTGTTGGGGTGTTTTCATTTTGCAGGGGACAAATAAAAACCCTACTAAGGCCCAAGATTTTCAAAACCCACCAGAGATTCTTGGGGAGTCCAGGTTGAGACACCCAGTTTGGCACAGTGACTCTTCTCCAGGAGGGCTGAACGCTGACTCCCTCGAGACCAGACCCTGTTACTGATGCCAAGATGAGCACCCACTAGTGATAGGCAGAAGCTACAGTGGATAAATTCTTAATATAACTAATCCAAACATCATTTAAGCCCCGGCTTTCCTGAGGATAAGCTCCAGCGAGGATACAAGTCTTTTTGCGCCTGAAAGAAGAATTACCCTCACTCTCTCTTCCACCCAGGAGAAAGCCTTGCACTATTAATAAGAAAAGGCAGGCCTTCCCCTTGCCCAGGCGGTGTGGGGGGTCACGGTCCGTGGCACTGGCTGGAGCTGTGGGCAGCTCCTTGTGCAGGCAGGCGATGCCCACAGCAGGACAGCCCCCTGCCAGCCCTTCAGAGGCCGGGTCACCAAAGAGCAGGGATGGCCCGGCACTACCCACCCAGGGCAAAGGAGAGCACGTTTAGGCCTGAGCTTACACAAAAGAAGTGGTGGCAGGATGACTAGTGGGCACCTATTCCAGGAACAGGTGAGGGGACAGTTGGCTGATTGTTTGGGTGAGATGTGGGGATGTCCAGCCTGCTGATCGGTGACCACTTCTGGCCAGAGTACTGTCCTGTCCAAATTAAAAATAAACTCTTGCTCCAGCTCACTTAGGAAAAGCCTCCGACGTGAGGACCAGCAGCCCCTCCGCCTGGAGCTCCCCGCCGCCCAGCAAGGCCGGTGCCTGACCTGCTCTCCACTCGCATCCGCCTCCACAGCTCCCTCCCCGCAAGCAAGACCTGGAAACACTAATCCCTGCCAACAAAAGCTGTCAGCACACCATCACAAAAAGGCTCTGGGGATTGTACTCTGTCACCTCGGTTCACACCAAGGAGCATCTGACTCCCTGCTGCTTCCCATGGGGCTACTGGCCAAGTGAAACCCCAACTGGCATAAGGCAAGGTGGTCCAAGGCAGCCTTCAATCACCCCCACCTTCCAGACCTCGGGGGCAACCCCGTGTCACATGAACAGCACAATATTTGAGCAGAAACTCGGTCTCTTTTGTGAACGGTGCGGTTTCAGTGCTGGGTGTGCTGCCGGCAGTAAACAACTAATTCATAATGCAGGCATGAAACCACAAATCGAGTGGTGAGAGGGACAGATGATGTGGGATTTTATAAATATTTTTTCTTTTTTTGTGCTCAGAACTCAAATACCTTTCATAAACGTGTCTACAGTTCACTGGTATTTTTCTTCCTCCAGCTGTACTGCCATACAATTATAAAACATTACAAATGACGCTTTCCAAGCCGTGACCCAGGAGATGACATTTCATGTTCAAAAAGAACATAAGAATATAATTCCTAACGACTGAGAGACTCAGACTCATCTTTAAGAGTCTCACCAAACGGTCATTAAGATGCTTTCTGAATATTCTGAATGTGCTAAGTGACACATTCTCAACAAAATGTTTGTGTGGGGTTTTAGTTTGGGGTTTTTTTGTCAAACTGTAATAGAATTCAGATGTGTAAACACAATAAAGAAAACAATCAGGGCTTATTTTTCCCCGTCCAAAGCGCGCATGCTTGCGTGTGCACGTACACAGAGATATTTGTATTAATGTGAGTCAACTGAGTAGACTTTGCTGTATCTGTACCAACCAGCAGCAATATACATTGTTATGCAGATAAAATAATGTATTCTAATAGTTGTGTATATGGAATTTTAAAAAAACCTAATAAAATCAAATCAACCTCAAACGAGACTATCTAGATATTCCTGTAGCTGGACCACGGGAAATAAGTCCTTGTCCCTGCAGGGAAGAGCAGGCTAAGCCACCTGCAGGAAAAGGCTCTTTGCTCTCAGCCTTCAGAGAAAGGTGAACAGCAAGGGGAAAAGAGCCGCTCCCGTCTCTTACTCCACACGGGGCTCGGAGACGCGTGACACGCTCCCGCAGAAGCCCGACGCGGGCCGTCCCCTTGCCCAGCTGGGAGCCAGGCAGCCCAGCCTGTGAGCCGACGGGGCAGCTACTCACACGTTAATCGCGGCTGCGGGAGCGCGGAGAGGCTACGGGGGAGTCGGCACATCGTGCGAGACCTTACCTGTTCCAGGTAGCGTTGGAGCAGGCCCGTCGCTGCTGGGTCCCCCGCTCATCCAAGGCTGCCTGCTCTCTCTTGCCCAGATCACTGAGGCTGGGCGAACTCATGAACTTCAACCTGCGAAGAGTCCTCATGGTCAAATGTGTGTTTGCGCGTGGCGGCTACAGATACACCATCCTGTTTACACACACACACACGCAGCTGGAGCAGCAGCAGCGGCAGCAGCAGCGGCAGCAGTGCGAGCAGTTCCCTCCGTTTGCTGTTCAAAAAAGAAACTTAAAAAAAAGAGAAGAGAGAACCAGTCTCTACGGAGCACACCTCTGCCAGCAAGAAAACAAACCTTTAATCAGATCAACTCTGACGTCATCAACTGTGGTTAATAATTTCTCCAGTCCTTTCAAAAAAAAAAAAAAAAAAAAAAG